>NW_006800195.1:539912-542520 GCF_000485575.1 Poecilia formosa | reverse complement strand
CATCAATTCAATTTTTGTGTTAAGTGTGTGAATTTCAGTTCACTACAGAAACAAAACTCATCAGTAGCAGCAAAAAAAAAAAAAAAAAAAAAAAAGACCAATTATAAAACATTATAAAGATCACAACCAATCAGTTTTACTAAAGATATCAATATGGCATCAAATGGATATCAACACAAATGTAGACAGACACATACACACTCAGTCACATGCGCACACACGCACACACACACTTGGTCACAGTCAACAGGTGCCAAGGACATTGCGGTGGGGAGTCAAGTTTTAGCTCGGTACCATGTCCAAAAACAAATACAAAAAAATAAAAAAAAAAATACACATTTCACACACCGTTAAAGAATGCCGAAATCAGGATTTACAAACTTGCAACATGCATGCGTTGAGCCGAACCTTGGAGACGAAACTAAGGATGCGCTTTCTTTGTACGATTTCCTCCCGCTCAGGTGAGAAAACAGAAGTGTTAGCCCTAAGCCCCCCGTCCCAGAGGAATGTTGTTTTTTTTCGGTGGGAAAAGTTTTCCCCACGCTCTCGCTCTCTCTGTCTCGTTCGATCAGGTAGAAAAAAAACATGTAGACAGCAATATGTGTGATAGATGATAGCTCTGTAAAGCAGCACTCTGGTAAGAATGAAAGGTAGGAAAGATGGATGAGGATAGATCATCTTACAGAGAAGCAGAATCGGGTGGAGCACAGATGGAGTATTTGATATTGAATCCTATTCCCCCAGAAAAAAGAAGTTATTAGAGAGCTTGTTTTTTTTACCTGTCTGTCCCTAGCTACGTGTAGTAGGTCTGTAAAAAGTCTAAACCACAGTGCCACCCACAGTCTGTCCCAGGTACTGCATGTACAACTTAATGTCTGTGAGTCTATTGAGCAACCAGCTACTCGTTTAAGTTTAAGAATCCCATTAAAATCCTAACTTTCCCTGTCGTTCCAGCCAGGAAACAAGCTTTCCTCCTGCCTGCTGTCCCTGCCTTGTTAGTGAATCCCCTCCCTGTCTGTCCCTGAACTTTTCTCTGTGCTGCTCTCTTTTCCAGCTGGTCTCCTCCTCTATCTGTCCCTACCAGTTAGTTGTTGTTTTGTTTTTTGTTTTTCTGTGTCAGGTCCCTGCCTAGTTAATCTAGAGGTGTCCCCCCTGTCCCTCCCTCCCACCCGCGCACCCTCCCTCTATGGACAAACACATAGGGCGTGGGGGCCGTCCATCAGGGGGAGCGGCCAAAAGCGTCCCTCTCCCTCCCCCCAGATCAGGGCCGTGCAATACACAGATGGATGAGTTTCCCATTCACCCTCCTCCTGCTGGCTCACCTGAAGACAAAACCACAAAACAACATGAAGACGTTAACGGAGGAACGATGCAGTTTTTCTTTACTTCAGCTCGATGTGTGGTGGCTTACCTATTGGGTGGGTGTGGAGAACCTAAACGCCGTAGCAGGCTGCCAGTCTCTCCTTTAGCAGTGGGGGGAACTGCTCTGAAAACTGCTGCCAGTTCTCCTCTCCGACCTGCTCCTTGAAGCCATGAAGGATCTGTGGAGACCATCAGCAAATCCAACGTGTGTGAGCAACGAGAACGTATTCAGGAGATTTTAAAGATTTAAATTAGGATTATTAAGTGTAAAAATGAAATAAACAAACGATGTCGAGGGTACATGGGAAACGCCTTTTATGTTTAACTTATGTTGATATTATAAGCCTATAGCAACAAGCAATTAATCAATTAACAACATTTCTGCAGGTTTCATCAACTCNAGCAAGTGCTTCTCAATAATCAAGAGTTCAGACCCTCTGAATGAAGCGAAGCGCAAAACAAAGTGCTGGTTTTTACCAGGGTAGTCCCGACCTAAACCCAACTTGAAATTTATTTTCGAGTTGGGTGGTAGTAGTTGTGGTTGTTGCTAACCATTCAGTATAAGACCGAGCTACTTTACAGAACAGAATGGACAGAAATGTCTCCATCATTATGCGCCACTTTGGGTTGGGCTATCACAAAGTTCTACTGAAATACACTAAAGTTTGCAGACAAAATGGATAAAGATTTAAGAGGTATAAATACTTCTGCAAGGCACTGTACATCTTTACTGTGGAAAGACAGAGCATGCATACAAACTACGCTGAGGCAGGCTACATCCCTTCTTTTAACCTTATCACACTCTTCCGTCAAACATGCTTATTGGCAAATACTAAATCTCCTCATGCACTCTCTCTCATGCAGGATCTCACACACACACACACACACACACGCGCACACACAGCATTATGGCAAGGTTAGTAATTGTAAAAGTGCGGATTAGTCGCAGTTTCACAAATTTGCTTTTATTTGCCATTTAGTATTGAGATATTTTTGCCAGTCAAAGACACTTAATTTCACAGTGCAACACAGTATGACAAACACTGACATTAGGGTCAAGACATATCATATGGGTGAGGTTTAAAAAAAATATACCATACAAATAATAAAATAAAAAAAAAACTGAATAAAAATAAAAAGTGCAAAAAAACAACTTAACAGTCACTGAATATAGCATCAATTCAATTTTTGTGTTAAGTGTGTGAATTTCAGTTCACTACAGAAACAAAACTCATCAGTAGCAGCA
>NW_006800195.1:518456-538125 GCF_000485575.1 Poecilia formosa | reverse complement strand
TAAGACTTTTTAAGGAAGAGTGGACACTCTGCTTAATGAAATGAAAAATTAAAATGAGCGTGATAATTTAGATTTTGATGATTGACACTTTTTTGAAGGGCAATTTTGTTAACAAAAATTTTACAATCCATTTTATTTAAGGTTTCGGTTGAGTGTGGTTCCTATTTCCTTTTTATTTATTGTTTTAGGTTGCTACGTTTTATTTTACATATTTGAAATGTATTCCAGTTCAGTGTGGAGTTTTGTGCACAAAGTTAAAGTTTATTAGTGAGAGAAGGAACTTGCATTCTTACACTATCATAAATATATGACTTGAAAATGGTGACAAGGCAACAATATTACTGTTTATTGCAATAACTTCTGGGACAATAAACCAGTGAAATGTGTTATTGTGACAGGCCTATTCATCTGCGGAGGTTTGTGTTTGCAGGTTAATCCCTCAACTGCAGAATGCGACATAAGATGTTGAATCTTGCCTGGGTTATCCTGCTACATACCTTGTAGAACATGTCTCTCAGATCATCTTTAGGGTTCACCCAGGAGGCCACGGCGTCACAGAAGAAGATGAAATCCTGAGCATCAGAAAAAGGTGCAGCAGGTGTAATTCGACAGACGGTAACTGGGCGACACGTACATCTGCAGCGGACTATTCCTCACCTGCACCACGCCTCCGGGATTCACACCGATCATTATGCAAATCCCTCGGAAGGCAGAGTCTTTCTCCTCGTTGTCTCGGATGTTGCGGAGAGACGTGCACCTGGAGGACGTCAACAAGAGAGCAATGAGCAGCAGATTTCTACCGTTTTCTCACAGCTGCGATTTGCGCGAAAGGCGAGGCGTCCCACCAGGGTCGGATAAACTGCGGCAGCATGGGGGCGACCTCCTGAGGGCAAACGTAACCCAGTCTGCCGATGGTGATGGCTGCAACAGGAGCGCAGACGGCGTTAAGCGAGTAACAAAGGTGTTAGCAGTACATGAGGAGCGAACGTCTACACACCTGTGTTTTCCAGCAGGGTTTTGGGTGTGTTGGGTCGGTTAATGATCTCAACCAGCTGGTTCAGAACCATAGCTATGTATGGCTGCATCTCCACTCCTGATGGGAGAAGAAAGAACAAGGTCAGACACACAACATCTGAAGTTTAAACTAGGAGCATTGAGATACTGGTACTCACCCATCTGCATGCAGATCTCCCCTATGGCCCAGGTGGCGTTGTTGCACACGGAGATAAATTCTGGGTTCAGATTTGTCCCGAGGATCGGCATAAATTCAGCTAAAGGACAAAGATGTCATTAAAAAAAATAATCATCCAGATTTGTGTAATTTTTTTTCCTAACTTTTTAAGGTCACGTTTCACAAAAAACCCACGATGTGAAGTTGTTCTCAAGTGCCTTTAATATGCTGAGTGTGGGTGTTAGGGAGGAAGAGGAGGAGATAGTTACCGATACACGGTTTGACGTGAGGGAAGCAGGCTTTGGTCAGGTCACCCAGCAGAGCAAATGAACTCTGCCTCACCTCAGGCATCGTATCCTGAAACAAAATCACACAAACAAAGGCCGACATAAACAAAATCTGCTGACCTGAAATGGGTTAATGGCACATCCACTGACTACCTGGGACTGATCAGAGCCGAAAATATGCAGGTTTCCTACATATTTTCACATCATGGATGGACAAACGCATGGCGGACAGATCAATAAATGGATGGATGGACCAACCTTGCAGAATAGGGAAGGGTAGGTCAGTCTATCTGCTTCTATATGTAAACCTGGAAAAACTCAGTTGTATATTTTTCTACACCAAGTAAACGAATCTGGGGACAAAACTGTATCTCTCAAAAGCCTTCAACGTGCCTTGAACCTAGCGGTGGGCATTTATCGTATTGTTTATCATTTATCATGATAAGCTTCTTGTCATGATAAGAATTATGATTTATCGTTGTCACAACAGCTTACGATTAATAAAGTTTAAAACCTCCCACAACTGTCGACATTGTCAGGATTGTTAGTTTTACTATTTTCTTCTTTATTTGTTCAATTAGAGCAAAAAATAAATCTCAACAAGATGGATGGATGCAGATTTATGTAAGAATCTGTGGCAGATAGATGCTCTCTGCTTAATTTGACTGAGCTTGAGTAGAGCTTGGTCAAGACCTACTCAGAGCCAGGGGGGTTCCTATGGGGTGGCCATGGCCCCTAACCCCTGGACAATCATTGGACCCCCCGGCCAGGCAATTGGTTGTTGCAATATGGAGGTAACTCACCAGTAGACCACCAGAACAAGCAGTTCCCCTCCAAAACAGTTGGAGGCAGCGGTGATGGCATTTATTTATCAGCTTCCAGAAAATATTTTCTGTATTTAGTGAATTATTTGGAAAATGTGGATGTTGTTCTCCGAAGTGGCCCTAGTGCCAATTAATTGTTGGCCACCACATCAGTACACGCCTGATCACCACTATGAGAATGTTCCTGCTCCACCACTGCCGAATGATGCCCCTAAAGACCACCTACTTCACAAGTGTCTAACAATTTGCTTTGGTCTTTCACATAAACACCCAAATCAAAAAAATGCTGTGGTTGTAATGCGACAAAACGTGAAGGAGTTTAAACACTCTTTCTATAATAAAAATTATAGAAAGAGAAGATATGAGCACATTTTTCATAATTCCACATCATAAAGACCTGAAGCTGCTTTCTCAGACTAGATGGGATGCGAAGGTGATGAAATCCACTCTCACCTGCATGCACTGGAACAGCAGGGTCATGATGTTGCTGCGGGCCACCAGCGTGTCGACGTGGCCCCCGAGGCCCTCAGCCAAGCCGCTTAATAGATCCAGGGCCACAATCATGAAGTCCTTATCTGGTGCTTCGTACTGGTCTGGCTGCTGACTGTACATCTGAGAAACGCCAACACAGCGGTTTTCATTTCATGCAACTATACAGGCTTCACACGCTTTAACCCAGTAAACTTCAAGCACTTTCAAGGTAAGTTTCCAAACTTTTCCAGCACCACACTTTGCCAACGGAAACAATAGAAATGAAACAAAAATGACAGCTACAATTCTCTATTATGGACTTAATAACTTAACTGCAGTTTGAATATCAAGTATTTCAAACACGTTCCAAACCCTGAAAAAACCTGATTGAAATTCAAGCACCCATACGAACCCCGATTATTAAAATCAGCGTGTTACGGTAAAATGCTGTGACGCGGCTCACCATGGCCTGAGCCAGCGTCTTCTGGACCAGGGTCACGCAGCGCTGGTACACAGGCTCGCAGTACGGGAGGAAGCCGCTCTGCAGCGCTGTGGCAACCGACGACAGACACTCCAGCAGAGGAAAGAGGTCTTTGTCCTCGTCCTTCAGCTCGTTCCATTTGGCTATCAGAGGCGGCATCAGCTTCTGGATGTACTCCTTCAAAAAAAAAAAAAAACCCGAAAAGCAAAATGTTTCAGTCCCAAGCTGCGTGAATGTGTGTGTGAATGTGTGTGTGTGTGTGACCGCTGAGCTCACAGGCTGGTTGAGGTGGTGTCCCACAGAATCAGCCAGCGTTCCTATAGCGTCGTAGAGGATCAGCAGGTTCTTGTGCTGATATTTCCCGAAAGCGAAAACCAGCGTGTCCAGGATGAAGCTGAGGTACGGCACCAGCTCCGTGCACGCCTCCTCCTCCAGCGTGGCGAAGGCGCTGTGGCCAACAGGATATGGGTGAGGAAGACGACTGAGCAGGAAGTGAAGAAGAGCACAGAGGAAAGCTGAGAGCCGCACCTGCACGCCGCCTCCTGCACCCTTTTGTTCCCATCCAGGATCCGTTTGAGAAGCTCGGTCATGAGGGGCTTGAGGTGGGCGTCGGGGGGCTGGCTAACCACCCAGTGGGCGTAGCGACTCAGCGTCCAGCAGGCGATGGAGCGCACCAGAGCCTTCTTGTCGCATAAGCACTGGATGAGATGAGGAATCAGCTCTGGCAAGTAGGGAACCATTCCCTGCATGCAGCCTGAAAAGAGGACGAGAGCTTACATTTCTTCCTGTTTTATGTTAAAATTTATATTTTAATGTGATTTTTGAGTCTGTGTCTAACCCTCAGCGATGGCGCCAAGCACCAAGATGCCAGACTCCTTGATGACCCAGTCAGGATGGAACAGCAGGCCTTTGAGCAGAGGCAGGAGATGTGGAAGCAGCTCCTCACGAAACACGTTGGCCAGAACGTCCAGAGCCGCAGCCGAGCATTTTCCTGGGAGTCAGAGACCGACGGACGAGATTAGAGACGCACCGATAGGTGAAAAGCTTCTGCTGTCCTTCACCATGTTTTATTGATCTATGCCATAAAACCCAATAAAATTAATGGTAACATCTAACATAATTTGGGCTTCTAATGAGAAAATCAAGAATTTTGTCATTCAAACCTACTGTAATTCCTTTTTAACAATGGATGAAAACAGAGGGGAAAAAACAAGAAACAGTTAAAACAGACAACTGGACAGGTAAAAAGTTTTGAAATAGAAATATTTTCCATACTTCAGATGTTAAAGGATATTTTCACACCTGATACTCCAGTAGACTCGGTTCGATAGGGGACCAAAATTACAACACTTGTTACATTTTCAGTTGGTGCGGTTCGCTTTCACACTGCACTGTCAAACAAATCAAACTGTTTGAAAACATGTTCCCTCTCTCGCCTCTGGTGGCGCTGCAACAAGAACCACTGAAGGAAACGACACAAAAACCTGCAAAGAAGGCATGAGCACAACGTCCTTCTTTGCAAAATGTAAACGAATGTGTCAGACTTTAGCGATTGTAAGGTTTCTTTTTTGTCTTTGGTAGAAAAAACAACAACAACACACTAGCCATTTCTCCCGCTAGGAACGGATTCATGAGTTTGATTTTGAAGCCTTTATCCAGACTGTCCTGCGCCACAGCCTGCTTCCTGCTTTTGGAGCAAACTCTGATCCGCTTGGCTTTAATATGCATTTGAACCGCACCAGAGTTCACTTCAACTGAACTGAGATCTAGGTTTTCAGGCGGACCAGACCTCGCTTTTTTTGGTCCGCACCAGAACTCGACTGCACGTTCACTCCTCCCCAAACGAACAAAGTAAAGCAAAAGAAAGCCGGTGTGAAAGCTTACGAAGGTTCCAATCAGACAACGTGTCGTCGTCATCATCCTCGTCATCGTCTATGTCCTCGCCCTCCTCGCCCTCCCCGCCCTCGTGTTGCAGAGTCACGGTGCGAGACTTGTGGAAGCGAGGCTTGATGTCCTGCTCGCTGTCAGGAATCGTCTCGTCCTCTTCGACGTCTCCCTGGAGGACGATAAAGATTAAGTTTGAAGTAAACTAGATTCTTCTAAGGGCAGAGTTTGTGTGGAGGAAGCATTCGATTTAACAACAGCTGCTTACTTTTAGGAGGATGATGTCGATCTCTGAATATTTCATCCCGTTCACCAAGATAGGAATCAGTCTTAAAAAAAAAAAAAAAAAAAAAAAAAACAGGTTTAAATCAGGTGAGCTCCTCCTTCGTTACCTCAATCCATCTGTCAGCACATCTTGACTTACTGGACCAAGTGTCCAGACAGGGCCTCTTTACAGATGGGCTGCTCAGCCAGAGTGAGCCAGAACTCACAGGCTTCCAGAGCCACGTTCTCATCGGGGTCCTGCGTTCGCTGCAGCATGTACTGCAGACAGAAAGAAACACAACGGCTGGCGGTGAGGAGGAGGAGGAGGAGGACCGTATCTACAATGGCGGTGGTGACAGAAGATCCAACGGTCGCCTCACCTGGATGATGCTGTGCATGTGTGGGATGAGGCGGTCGATGCGAACTTCCAGCAGCATGACCAGAGCCCTGCAGACGTTCTTCCTCACCTCACTGTCTTCGTCACCAGCCAGGGCAAACAGACTCTGCGAAAGGAGAGAAGAAAAAGAAGGATGAACGGATTAAGTGAAGGAGGAGCTGGAGAAAAAGACGGTAAAATAAGGTTTGGGGTAATGTGGAACCTAATCTGCTGCGTTCCACCACATTAGTCAAGGTAAACGTTTTACGCAATGTCCAGGGTTCCTGCAATTTTTTTCGATTTTCTGAAGTTTTTTAATGACATTCTGGATATTTAAACAGAATGTTAAATATAACTTGGGTTAAGAAAACCCAAGTTGGGTTTTCTTAACAGCATTCAGTAGAGATCTTGAAACAAGCCTGAAGTCATATTTTTAATTCAGCGGCACGATAAAAAACTATTTCTTATGCTCTGCTTGGCCTCTTTGCCATCTTAGATTTTGCTCCTTCTCCAAATCTAGAAAACATAAAATGTTTTTTTTCTGTTCATACAGACAGTAGCGACTCTTTCACTGCTTTTGTTTTCTAAAACCATTCAATAAATATGAAACCGAGCATATTAAACCAGGATTGGGTATTCCAAAAATCTCATTCCAAAAGTTAAATTAAGTCTTCAGTTCAACACTAAGTTCAGCTGAAACGCTTTACTCTGCAGAACGAGCCAGATGAAATCTTTTTATCCCTCACCTCAATAAAAGTATCAATGTTATCCATCAGAGCTTGAGCTCGTCCAATGATGAACTGGTTCACACAAGCGATAGCGTGGGATCTAAAGGAAAACCAAACCAAGAGCTTACTTAAATTAGACTGAAAAAAGGAGAAGGAACAAGACAGGAAAACAACAGAGGTTTACCAACCTGATCTTGGGGCTGCAGTGCTTAAAGAACTGGAGAAACTTGGGGATCATGATGTTGAGGGGTCTGTTCAGAGCGTCGCTGTCCAACAGCTCGGACGAATCCTCACAGATTTTCTGCAGCGCTCCAAAAGAACCCTGAAAGAACGAGGAAACCAGAGCGATCCAATCAAATTAACAATCAGAAACCGGTCCCAGTAAGTCGCGCAGAGGCCGTACCTCGCAGGTGTTGTAGTCCTCAGAGTTGAGCAGATTGCAAAGTTGAGGCAAGAGCTCCGGCCAAGTCTGCAGCTCTCCTTTAGAGGCTATGGTTGTGATCAAAATCCCTTCACGACGAAGAAAAAAATAATAATTTAAATAAACCTGCAGCTGAAAGTTCTGGATTATTTAACACAACACAGCCTTCTACAGCTATAAACATCTGCAAAACACTGTTTCGAGCACCCACACAGCAACTTTTCTGTGTAACAAGTCAGCCTCCCACATGGCAGACTGACTCACAATCACTACAGGGTAACACTTCTTCTTTTTGCTTTTCTCCCACCCCTCCCACCTTCCCCCTTTCTGCCACACCCTCACCGATCGTAGCTCTGATAAGCGGCGACGGATCTCCGATGTTGTTGAGGCATTCTCGTTTGATGAAGTCCGCCACGTTAGGGGGGAAGTTCTGGTAGTGAGCTTTCACATTGTTCTTCAAAATCAGACCACTGAGAGAGCGAGTGGGTTCGTCTTCAGAGAGAGAGGATGAAACAGCGTTTTACCATGTGAGAAGCAGGATGCTAGATACAGAACTTGAAATATTAGCATGAAAACAGCTGAAAAGAAAAGACGGCAATATTGACAATCAAATGTTTTTTTTTTAAACTCAATCATACCCTCAGACTTGAGGCTTGTGAGGACAAAGATGAGATAGTTGTTGAAGTCAGGGAACTGGTTAAGCTGCTCCAGTTTCTGGGGCATCGGTTAAGGAGTTCAACCATCCACACTCGGCACAAACATCCTCACACCCTCATCTAACAAAGGGCGTTTTCACGCCTCACAGCCCAATAAACTCTGTCCGATTGAGGACCAAAGTGGCAACATTTGTTCCATTTTCAGCTGGTGCAGGTTGCTTTCACGCCACACTGTCAAACAAACCAAACCCTTTGAAAAACCGGTTCCCTCTCTCGCCTGTGGTGGCGCTGCACCAAGAACCACTGAAGGAAACGACACAAAAACTTCTGAAGACGACATGAGCACAACTTCCTTCGTGAAATGCAAACAAAAACAGAGTAGTGTCAGATTTTAACGGTTGTATGATTTCTGTTTTGTCTTGGTAAAAGACCACAAACCATCTCCCTCTGGCATAGGAGTCTTGCGTGTGTTTTGGTGAATTTACCAATAATTGCCTGTGCAGTAGTTCACTTTCTGCTTTTGTTGCAGCCTCTGGTCCACTTGGCATTCATATGCATTCAAACCTCACCAGAGTTCACTTCACCCAAGCTGAGATCTAGGTTTTTAGGCGGACCAGAGTTTCCCTTTTTGGTCTGCATCAGAGAAGGATTGCACATTCACACTTCCCCAAACAAATCAGACTTTCTAGATAAACTAAAATTAGATGAAAGCAGACTTAACTGGGCTGGTGTGAATGCACCCTTAGACCTCTGTTTGGTATTTATGCATCTTCTATGTGTGATAAATCTTACTCAAGAGTGATGCTGAGGCAGATTACTGGGATCCATGAAAGAGACATAGGACAAATAAACAAGTATACACTTAACATATGCTACCTATTTTTACACTTGACACCTTTGAGATGTCCAAGTTCTAGACTTTCTAGACTCCAGCTTCCAGAGATTTCAAACATTTTAGCCATAAAAATTGTAATTTAATAAATGTATATATATATGATAAAATACATATCTGATTGCACAATTAAATGATTAAATGTATTTTTCCTTACTAATCCAGACCTGGAAAATACTTGAATCAAATTCCATACTTTTCCAGCTTACAGAGAAACCCTGGGCTTTTGGGAGACGCCGGAGTGCCTGCACACAGAACATGCAAACTCCACTCTGAAAAGGTCCAGCTTGGGTTTGCACCAAACATTTTGCAGTGAGGCAACACCGCAAAGCAGCTTTCCACCAGGCATCCATTTAGACATGGTTAAATTTCCACACAGACTGAGAGGTAAGGATACTTCTTGCACAGCTCTCTGAGTGGCTGTATCTGGGGACTGGGAATCTTTGAGCAGCTGAAGCACTTGCTGCAGACCCTGTTCGTCTGGCTGCCACTCCATTCTGTGAAGATAACACATTGATGAGCTGTCTGAAAGGCACGACAACAACGCCTCTAAGTGCTCTCACTCACACCTGTACGTAGAAAACAAGGAAGCCACTCACTAATGATAGTTGATCATCCGTTATATTATTTGCCTCAAACAGAAACTGGCTTTTGAAATACTCAGAAAATGAAAAAAGACTGAAAATACTATCGAGAACCCGGTTTGGTAGCATGAGGGGCTAGGAGCATTTCCTGTTTTCTGATGTATGAATCCCAAAGTTAATACAAGCGAGTGCTAAACCACGGTTAATTAGCTTCGGTAAGTTGTAATAAGTTATAAACTAAGAGCTTAGGAGTGTTTTCTCCATGAGGCCCAGACGGCGCAATGTCTCTGAGACAGCTAGCAAGCTAGCTTAACGTCAACATGGGTTAAAATGCGTATTCACTAGTTTTGAACAGCTATAAAGCGTAAATTACACAGATTCCCGGTCACTGTACTGTATATCTGAACGTGTAATTAACACCAATGACAGAAAGGCTTTCATATGCATGATATAAACAACCGGACATCAACCCAAAGCTAGAACATGTAGCATGTCTAGCTAGCATCTGTATGAAAGTAGCGCGAAAGATTTTACCTGGTTACTCCGGTATGCTGGTTTTATATTTGTACGGAAAAGAGTGCAGTCACGCTGTAAAAAACTAACATTAAACAAAATATCGCAGCTATCTGTGTGACTGTGTAAAAAAAACGCGACAGTCTCTGTAGGTCTGTGTATTTGTTACGCTAGCTTGTGTATGACAGAGATTGCATGCCTTGCGATCAAGCCGGGTGACCTGTTTGATTCCTGCCGGCTTCCGTAGACAACAGAGCTGAACCAGGTGATTACGCAGTAAGACATGTTTTAAAATAACTGCCTTTTTCTTATTGTAAGTGTGGCTGTTCGGTTTTTAAAATGTATCTTTTTGGTACAAAAATACGCTGCGCGTTTAATTTCGTGAATACTGTATATGACTTCTTCTGAGCTCTACTCTTGGCCACTAGATGGCGCCAAGTTCTGATTGCCGTAGTTCAAACATGATTGATTAACATCTACATGCAACAGGTATTGGTTTGATGCTCATTTGGATGAAATAAACTAGACAAATTAGACAAATATTCATTTATAATAAATTTAGTAATAAATAATAATCACACTTTGTATTTAAGCATGTATATTTTGTTTTAATGATGCTATTATGTGATACCTTGTTTTCTTATTCAAAACAAGGGTTTGTTCTTTTGACACCGCTTTTGCTTGACGGGTTATTGCATACTGGCATCTCTAGAATTATCCTTAAAAGCACAAATTCATACATAAAAGGCAGGATTTCACGTTATACTTCACCTCAGTTGAATGATTTCTTATGTTCTTCTTTCTGGAGGTCCTCCTGTTTAAAAATAAAGGTAGGAAAACACAAGGAGCTTATTGAAGCACACAACAAATCTCCCATAATAAAAGGCACCCGAGTTGTAACTTGCAGGACAAAATTATATTTCATAACAAATTGTGTCTTTTCGAAACTCTTTTACGTCTTCTCTGTATTGTCATCACTCCTTCCTTTATTTTGAAATCCTCGACAACACAATTTGTGAAACAAGATTTCGTGTAAGTGGAAACACCTTTAATTGCATGAAATATCACATTTGTTCTTTTCAGAGGAACAGATTATAAATCGATAACTCGAAACTTTATTAAACACTTTTTCAGCATATGACAGTCACAGTAGCAGTTTTTTTCATTAATATATGAAAAATCATTAGTTTTAACATGGGATTTAAAAAAAAATTCTGCATGTCAGTCAGTTAAGGGGGGTAAATCATCTTCAGCAAAGAGAGCTGATCTCACTCTTGCTGCAGCCCCACTTGCAGCAAGCGTTGGACAGCCCGAACTCTACTTCCCGTCCTTTCCTGCCTGCCCCCCGCAGAGCCTCCAGCAATTCCTCTGAGAGCGGCGAGCGAGCTGAGCGGCTGAACCCAACAGCATTCATCACTTGATCTGTCAGTGCTTGGGAATTAGCAGGATCTTGCTCAGAAAGCTGAGGGATTGGATTCGCCCGCCACGGATCCAGGATTTCTTCACCAATAAGGCCTGATTAAAAGGAGAACATGTATCAAAATCCTGGTTTGACATCAGAGGAAACACAGAAGCACGATGATGTTGGTCACTGGCTCTCTACAGGGAGAGTGTTATTTTTTTCTGTTTCTGTGTGATTTTATATATTAACGACAGCAAAAGTTGCAACACTCAGGAATTTCCTGAAATTTGCTGATGGCACAGTTATAGAGAGTCAGTCTGCTACAGGATGGAGAAGTTAGCCATCAAGTTGTGACAGACTTTATGGAACGATGCAGCATCCACTTCCTTCGTCTCTATTAAAATGTTATAAGAAGTTCATATTTCACCTGCAGTAGATAACTATCTTAGTGTTTTCATTTATTCTAAATCCAGGTTAGTTAGTTAGTTAGTTAGTTAGTTAGTTAGTTAGTTAGTTAGTTAGTTAGTTAGTTAGTTAGTTAGTTAGTTAGTTAGTTAGTTAGTTCTGTGGCTGAAGGCAACGACATTCCCAAGAGGATTCAAGACTAAAGGTAGCTAAAACCATCTTAAAACAAATCAAGAACGTCATAGTGGATTAGGCAAATGCCATTGCAAGAATCTTTTAATAGTTGAGATGTTTGTTGAGAGCAAAAGCATTTCCAGTCTGAGTGACTAATGTAAAACTAAAGCTGAGTAACATGAAACATTTCACGTGGCTGCTTTCCATACCAGTTAAATTTAGTTTCTTTTCACATCAAATGTTTCACTCGGGAATAAAAATATCAAACTATCCATTTACTAATTAATTAAGGACATATAAATCATTTTCTTCCTACATCAGTCATTTCTTTTTAGCTGTGGAAATGACTGATTGTGGTAGGTTCTTCAAGACAGTGACTAACAAAAACTTGATCCAGGATAACTACAACATTCCTGCAATCTACAAAAATGACCCTTAAGGTATTTTTTATTTTTTTGTGTGCAAACTGAAAACATTTCATGTAAAAAAAAAAAAAAATGCTTCAGTGGTTTTATTTTAAAGAAGTGTCACATAAACAAGTGTGACAACCTGTACAATCTCCTTTCATTTCGATCTTTTACAAAGCAAAAATGTCTGTCCAATTTTGTGATTGGTGCCTGTGAAAAAGCTGGTGAACAGCAGCATTGTGCGATGCGTTGCAGTGACAGAAAAGGCTCACAGAAAGCTTTTCAAGGAACTTGTTAGAGATGAGCCGATGATGTTTATCCTGGCTGATACAGATTCAAGGTTTTATTTAAGGCTTGAGCTGCAAATTTGATAGAAGTAGTAGTTTTTAGTCCAACTGAAAATAAAGAAATGCAAGATTTATCCCAATGTGTTGAATCAAGCCACGTGCCCATAGCACTTGCAGGTTGTTGTTTGATGAGGTTTTAAAAGGTAAATTGTTAGTTTTGACGAATTTAATGAATGGGGGGATGGGGGGGAATCAGATTTTTAACTATTTGACCAGTAGATCACCAATTAGAGTCATTCAAGAAAAACTGGTAAATTTTGTTCTCTGGCCAAATGATTGGTCCCTTTTTATAATTTATTCTTCTTTCAAGAAAAACATACCTCCTCCCTAACAAAGGGAGTCAAAGAAATAATTGCACATTCATTACAGGTGCAATTACATCAGATGTTTAATTTTCACTTTGAACTACTAGACTTTCTTTATCTTTTCTTGTTGCTGTTATTTTTGTTTGGTTTTCTATCAGTTTTTATACCTCTCAATAAACTACTTTAAACATTGTTTTATTATTTTATTGATTACTGGTTGTTGTTTTTGTTTGTTACTATGATTGTCAATGCAATCTTTTCTCTTTTAGGGACAGAAAAGAAGATCTGAATTTGAATGATGAAAATAGCCATAAATTCAAAGTGAATTTTTATTATCTTACCTGAGTCTTCCGCGCTTCTTCTCCAGCGAGAACCACCACATGTGAAAATGACGGCTCGTATGAACTCTCTTCCGCACAGTTTTACCCCATAAAAAGAGGAATGACCGTCGGTACACTGCGCAAGGTGCACAAATACCATGAACAGGCCTAATGTCAGCAGGGCTCCTTTCAACATGCTGAAAGAATGAATGTCTCTGTGGCTCAGGATATTTATTTTTTATCTTTTATTTTTGGATGGTCTCATCACTTTATAAAGGCTTCAGAGCCTCACTTCCACTTATCAGCATCCTCAGAGATAAAACTGGTAACCTTTAGGGGCAACAATGCTGGCAGAAAAAGAATGATGGGAGAACTGGTGTCAACAGAACTCTCGGTAATCCAATCACCTGTGACCTTCAGCTGGCCTTTCAGTCCCTGACATCAGTCAGGTTGTGCCGTATGTCATCAGCATCGTCTCCTTGTCGATATCTGTTCCACTTTGGATGGAGATTACAATCCATTCAGCCAAAAATTCCCCACGATGCCATAGGCTGGTGACACACACAAGATACTCTGTCCTTATTATTGTTTTGTTTTGTTCAGAAATATAGGAAATGGCTTCAGGATTGGGCATCACCATTAGGACAAAAAGTTGGTCTGATGTAATCAGTGTGCCTTTTTTCAATGTTTATTGAGTGTTTTTTGTATGTATGTATGTATCATTTTTGATTTCACAATTATGTGCTATCTGCAAGATAGCAAGGCTCCATATCTCTGATCCTGGTTCTTGATGTATTTTACAAAGCAGCATCAAAGCTAATCTCAAATGGAAAAAGCACAAACAGGAACTGGAAGTGCTCTCTCAAGACAAGAACACGCACTGGTTGATTAGAAGCAAATAGAACATGAGATTCATGAATTGAGTACCTCTGCAGCCTTTTGCAACTTACCAAGTAATTGTCCACTTTGCTGCTGGATTTTAAAGTAATTTGTGTCCCACGAGCTCAGCGTAAAATGTATTCTGTGCAATCTTGCATAAAATACTGAGAATTTATAAAGATTATGACTAAACAAGAAAAAATAATTTCAGATTTAATCAATCAACAGTGTGCAATTTACAAAAGAATTACAGCACCACAAGTGGCGATTTAATGCCAGGCCTCTGTGAAAGTTACAGACAGAACCTGTCCCCCAATCAGAAAGCGAATATTGCACTGACGTTAGAACCGCCTCACGTGTAAGCCAATCAGCATTTGAGAAGGGGCGGCACAATGTATGGAGGGTAGCAACAGTTGCCCCGGTGAAGGCTAGGCGCCATAGTCACGGTAGTCCTGGCGACAAGAGCCAAGCAACCGGAGTCAACAACAACAAGCGGGATCAAAAGGAATAAACTTTATCGACTATTCAGGACAACGCCGGGAAATACAGGTGAAAACATCTCAGAAGTGATCATGTATTTTTTATGTTGATTACATGCGTGTGCTGGTGCGTTTTATGGTGAAACGTGAAATCCGTCGAGCGTGTCGTGTGATGAAAAGTGGTTGCTAGCTTCTTTCCAAACGCAGACCGTTGTTATGGCGATGTCAGATCTTTGATAAGAGCACAAGATGGCGGCTGGCTTCTAGTGCCAATTGTACTTTTTTTTTATTTTTAATTTTAGCTCTATCTGACCTCATGTTCGTGTTGGTTTTTTGACAGTTTCCACGAAACTATGCTGAGGCGTGATTGTGTAGCGTGGTTGTCCACTTGAGATATAGGAAGCTAGTAGGCAGCTAGCTCACTTAAACGTCACAAGTCGACGCAGGCTGCTAGCGAGGAAAGCTACGTATCACTTTCTCGCGCTGAACTCACTTATCAAGCAGCTGTCTAACTGCATTAGTCATCGACGCGAGTCAAACACGCACACATTTTTCGTGTGCATGCGTTCTGAAAATGAGAGATGCGTATGTTTAACAATCTTTTTACGACTTTGAAAAAGTTTTTGGTGTGACATTGGATTCTTGAAGTCACTCCCGAGCGCACGGTGTGCCACATGATCGACGAGTTGTGGGGAGTGGAGGGTATGGCAGGCCGTTTGTGAAATCACACTGCGATTACTAATTACTTTTAAATGCAAATAACACGGTTCCCCCTTGTCGGAGTATGTATATATATTTTTTACGTATCAGTATTAAATGAAAGACATCTATTTAAAACAAGTATTTCAAGGTTTCAGCTAGAAATATTTAAATGGGGGAAAATGATTTAATATGTAAAAGAAACATCAGAGGGTATAAGCGATGCTTTGATGGGAGCGCTGGCCAGTGAGTTGTACATTTGTCGTTTACATAAACAATACATCAGATTTCAACTCTTTCCTGCAATCAACTTTTCATCCATCATGTAGGTAATTATTTTTGTTTCAAAAACCTGAATTTCCTCCCTTAAGTTGTATAAGACTTTGCATTTTAGATGTCCAAGTGTAATCAATAGTATAAATAGAGTTTAACACAATCGTTAGGAAATTATTCTGAATAATTCTTCCAATCCAGTAAAGTCTGTATGGTAGTTAAACAAAATTACCAAGAGTTTTCAATTTATTAGTTAGTTATTATTTCATTGGCCTTGATCCAAGGCAGCTGTACTCTCTATAACCTGATTGCCATAGCAACCTCCAAATGGTAACAGGATAACTCTGCTTGCTGGTTTATATACTGAAGGGTTAAATGACTCCATGTGTGCTCCAGCCAGAAATTACTTTGCTGATGTCTAAAACACCTTTTTGAAGTACTGGTAATAATAAACCCAATCTATCTAATTTATTCATAATTGTTCATTCTCATGTTTCTCACTGCTGCAGTGAGGTCTTATGTAAAATGTGATTACTTAGTCAAAAAAAAAAATCAGGCACATATGATGGATTTTCTGGAAGATATCAGGAGCTGTAGCTGTGGCCTCATTTATTGTAGCAGGAATGACATTTGAAGATAACTGAAATGACACAAACAGTATTTTTGCGCAGCTGAAATAAATATTCTATTTAAATATGAAGAACTGATTTGACAAATATCTGGTTGGAGGTTTCTGTCCACATATTATGTCATAAAATTGCTTCCCATATTAGGCTTGTGCAAAACTTAAAACAAACTTCCAAAAAAAAAAACTAAACTAAAAATTCTGAAACGGAGTTTCTTTAAATCAAGGCTGAAAACCCACCTGTCTAGAGCTGCCTTTGATTAGCAGCATTGATCAATGTGCTTAATTTATATTTTCCTGATGATTTTTGACGATGGTATTTGACAAGATGTGATGCTTACTGCTTGCTTCATAATTGGGTGCTGTCTTCTGCTTTTATTGTGTAAAGCATTTTGATTTGCATTTGCCTTGTTCCTTAAAAGTGCAATACAAATGAACTTATTATCACTTAATATATTTCACTTGTGCGTGAAAGACTGACATAAAATTAGGTGAGAGAAATTAGTTAGAAAGAGAGGTCATGTTCTTATTTATTATTAAAACATTCTTACCAGATTTAAAAAAAAGGAAACTCCTGAGTTCTTAGACCTATTCTGCTTCACACACACACACACACACACACACACACACACACACAAAATAGTGCACACAAGGTTTGCTTGAGTAAAAACATGTAGTGTATCGATAATAAGTAAGCAATTTGGGTTTCATTGTTTGTTCCCGGCACTTTAGTTAATGAGCGCTGCCTCCTTTTCATCCACAGAACTGGTGCCTCAACGGATTGGTTGCCATGGCGACTTGTGGATACTCTGAGGACCTTCAGCCTCAGCAGGCCAACGCAGTAACCATAGCAACGCCTGCTACCACCACGCCCTCATCTGCCAAAACTGCACACTTCCTGTCCGAGCTCCCGGCAGCCTCTGGAAGCGTTTCGTCGGCCAGCCAAGCGGCCAGGGCCTCTAAAGCAGGACAGGATGCACTTTGTTCACAAGCGCCACCCACCCAGAGCCAGAAGGCAGTGGTGCCAACTACGCCCACGCAGCACTACGTGGGCTCTGATATCCAGCACGCTGCTGTCCAGAAGAGTAATGGCCAGAGCGCTTCGCCCCAGTACATCATAGTGACTGTTACAGGTGAGAGGCTGTCGTGTAATTACATCGCATTAGTTAGTTCGCCTACTCCTCATTCGTTATGGCCCTTAGCTAAACTCAGTCTGGTGATTGTTTAGTTTCAGCACGAAGTGACCAGACCAGATTCACAAAGCAGAGGCTACGCCCTTTAGAAAAAGATAAAAAAATAATAGATAATGGCATCCTCTTTCCATCTGCTTTGAATTTTAGAAGCCGCATTGCTGTCTGTGTGTATGACACTAAAAATGCCATAAAGCAGCAGCTCTATGCAAGTCTGCGCTCCTGTTGGATATCAATACACTGCAAAAACACTAAATCTTATCAAGTATATTTGGTCAAATATCTTAGTGCACTGGGATTAAGACAAAACTAACTTACGAGTATTTATTCTTAGGAGCTTGGTTTTGATCAATAATTCCTTATTATTGATTTAAAAAGTACTAGCTCCACTGACAGATTATTTCACTAATAACATGGAATAAAGTTACTTGTCAGCTAGTTTTGCTTTATTTCAATTGTAGTAAGATATTTGCACTAGAAACTAAACCAAAAATACTTGGTATGGTTTTATATTTTTGCATTATAACTTTTGAAACTTTATTTGTGTGACAGTCGTGCTGGACGCCATCTTTGGATCTGGAGTCCTGAGCGTATATATTCTTTATTTTTAATATGGCTTTGGGTAGAAATACACCAGCTTCACCGAATCACGTTTGGACACAATCGACGTACGCCGATCGCACGATTTGATTGCTAACATGATCTAATCACTAGCACAAATTTTACCAGTTCAGCACGATATATTTCCAAACCACTGAATTCGTCTTTCTCGTATACTGGGGGTAAAGCCTCGCCTGTTTGCAGCTGACTGTCAGTGTGCAGCTGTAGGTCGGCTACTACAACAGTTTTACTTAGCGTCTTCTCTGCCCCTGAAGCCGGATTGTAGCTGATCTTGGTGTTTCAGTTCTGTTTAACGCATGAAGGTTTCAACCTGTATTCTCAATACTCACGGAAAAGTTACACAAACGTCTAACTTGCTTTTGTTTAAGACCAAAAATGAAAAATAATGTTCCCGCTGCTGCTAAAAGGAAATATTTCCAAACAGCTAAATTTGTTTTCCCTGGAAGGGGGGAGGGACACAGGGTAGCTTTCTCCAAGCCAGTTGAGTAACAGTGTGTAACAGTAGGTGAGGGAGGGGCCGTGTGGAGATTCGCTACGCTCCCCAACAGCTGCTGAAAACCCTTCTTGCTCGTTCTTTCTTTGGGGTCTCATTAAAAGAAGATTTCAAACTGATTTTAAAACCATGGTATACCTTTAATCAGTTTTAATGGGTTTTTACTAGCTCAATGTTGTTGTTTTTTTTCTCATGTGTGTAACAAATGGACCTCCCATAACCTGATCCTATGTGTCTTGTATGTTAAATTTAGGGCCTATCTATTCCTAGATGGCTTTGCCTGATTGTATCAGGTAACACTGTGCACTCTCACCTAGAGTTAAAAGCTCACAGGCCCGGGCCTGGTTCCCATTTCATAATGTAGTGCAACTTGTTGGACCAGAACTCTGAATCTGAATATTTATTAGCAGTTCCAGCTCATAAAATGACCCCATTCAGCTTATTTGTTGTTGGGTTTTTTTTTTTCTATTTTGCTAAGAGCTTTTAGGATTTTTAAAATTCCTACAAGTGTTGTTTTAGGACAACACTGTTTAGAAAGTGTTGTCCTAAAACAGGGGACCCCAACGTGGGTCCTGGAGGGCCGGCATCCTGCATGTTTTAGTTCTCTCCCTGGTTTAACGCACCTGGATCAAATGATGGCTCGTTAGAAGCCTAAGAAGAACATTGACAAGCTGAAAAGGTTGTTGCTACAACCAGGGAGAGAACTAAAAACATGCAGGACGCCGGCCCTCGAGGACCGACTTTGGGCACCCCTGTCCTAAAACAACACTTTTGCTGACTTAAAACTACAGTCAGCAACATTTGAAAATGCTATTGAAATTAACATTTTGAACGATCATCATTGCGCAGTGGGGAAAAAAAGCTCTTATTTCAGGAAGACATGCAGTTTTTTTATATATATATATTTTGGTAAATATTGTGAGAATTATCTGGATTAAGATATTGTCTTTATTCAGGGTGTCCTTACATCTGTAAAAAGTCATAAATTTATCTAAAATTAAGACTTTACATTTCTGAATTACATTTAAAACAAAGTAAACTGGCCTCAAATCACAGGTCTTAAATTTGGTTGTGGTCAGATTATTTAAAAAAAATTCTCACAGGACCTTTTTGTCAGGCAAAAGTTTGAGTCACATGCAGAGATCTTCACTGTGTTCTGTGACTCAAAGCGGTTGTGGCTACTGGTAAGCTACCGAGGCTAAAGCTAGCTAGCCTTTTTTTATGTCCATTGTGGATAAGTGGAAATTTATCGCCCGCTGGCTGGACGATGTTCATCTTAAACATCGGCTGACTTCTGTTGCCAACCCATGTGATTTATTTGCGATGTTCTTTTGAACATGTCTGTTGTGGGAGAGGTCTTAAATGATAATGATCTTAAAAAAGGTCTGGAAAAGCCTTAAGTTTGAGTTGGTGAAACCTGAATAAACCCTGTTGTGTTTCATTGTTAACTCTCCACCATTTCTTTTCTTTTTTTTTGGGGGGGGGGGGGGGTTTACAG
>NW_006800195.1:419125-518446 GCF_000485575.1 Poecilia formosa | reverse complement strand
TAGGCACATCTAATGTGAGAATTGATCTATAGTTTACCAACTTTAATATTCATATGTGCCACAGGTAGGTGGAAGTTCAGTAGCTTAGCTGTTTTCAGCCAAGGTTTGAAGAAAAAAAATAAAGCAACATGATAAGAAGGGTTCTGCTCCGGTTTTTTTTTTTTATTTAAGTCCTGAAGGTTACAAAGAAGTGATTGCCCTCTCCACTGCCTGCTCTCCATCCTTTGTTTTCTTCCTCCCGTCCGTCGGCCCACATGCACCTCTCATTTCCCTCTCTCATCTGATCTGCATGTTTACAAGATGGAGGGATTTTTCTCTCCATCTGGGGAGATTAGCTGTCCAAGGCTGTCCTTTTGCATGCGAGATATAAGGACAGAAGGGGAGAGATGGACAGACACACTTTCCCTCTTCCATGTTTGCTCCGTGGAGCCGAAAAAAGAAATTAATCAGCAATATGTTTTGCAGCGGCTGTTATTATGACTTGGAGGTGGTTTTTCGTGAGTACCAAACTTGTTGTTGGGGTCTCTGCGTCTGTCCTTTTTGCTTTTTTTGTGTTTTTTTTTTTTTTTTGTCTTGTTCTTCTTGTGAACATCTCCGTCCTCCATTGCTCTCCTGTCTTTCAGAGGGTTCGGCTCACTCCAACGACAGCCTGTCGGACTCCAGCCCACCTGCTCCTGGCATCCCCACTCAGGTGGTCCAGGCCGTGCAGACTCCGCCACAGGTGAGAAACTGCACAATGCACAGGCTGCTGCGCAGACGACTGTGCAGCAGCCTGCCTTAACTGACGAGTTTGGGATTACCTCTCCCACAGAGGTCAGTGTTGCAGGCAGTGACGCAGCCAACCAAGAGGATTCAGACAGGCCACATCAGCAGCCTGCAGTCTGTGCATATTAACCAGGAGGTAAACAGACTCTCTCTCTCTCTCTCTCTGCATAGTACACACTAGATAAGATAAGGTAGGCTCTGATTGGTGCAGTAATGTCACATGAATTTTATTCCTCAGTCGCATCTTTGTAGTTAGACAAAAGATGCGTAACATGGCTTCGTTGCTGATTACGTAACATTGCACTCTGTGGGAGAAAGCTCAAAGTTCAAGTCAAGGAGGTCAAAATGATTGGTTCATAGTGAAAATTTGGATCTTAATTGGTTGTTTTTGTTTTTCTTTTTGTTTTTTAGAAACGGCTTGTTTTTTTATTATTTTTTTTAAAGATCCTGTGATTATGCAAACAAGGTGTGAGTTTATTGTTTGTCGTTTAAATTAACCCTCTGCTAAATATCTTTGGTCTGGTCAGCAAGTGGATGTGGTAACAGGGCACCGACTGATTTCCTGATAATGAGTTTTATTGGTATGATAAACAAACAAACAAAAAAAAAAACTCAGCCCCTTTGCTCACCTGTGCTCCCTTTCTCTTCAAACTGCCTTGGATCAGAGATCTGGCTTCAACCGAGGATCAAGACCAGGCTAAGAATTTGTTTAATTTTGAGAATAAAGTCATATTATTGTGACAAAAAAAAAATAAAAATACTGCGACAAAGAAAGTCATAACTATTTGAGAATAAACTCATAAATAAAGTTGCAATATTAGTAGAATGAAGTAGTCACTTTATGGTGCCTCCTAAGAAAATAATAATAAAGTGAAAATGAGAACGTGGAAGAAATAGACTGCTGTAGTACACCGAAGCTTACATTTTTTGATGTGCTAATTTCGGATATTTTTGAATATTTTTTTTTAAAACTAACATTTAAAACTAAAGGTGGCCTCAAAAATGTCGATTCTAAAAACCAAAACCCAAAAATGTTCTCCCTTTAGTTACTTTGAAGGACTAAAATATACTGGCTAAGTATTTGACTTTCTCTGAAATGTATGAAAATGACAGGAATGGAGGATTCCTACAAAATAAAACCACCAGCATGATAACATTAGCTATATTAGAGTATTTTCCTATTTTTTATTTTTTATTTTATCTTGTTTATTTTTTTTGTTTATTTTATCTATCTCCTTCAACTTTTTGTAAACGATTGTTTGGTTTTTGCGTTTGACTCTCAGCCATATCAGGCATGAGTCACATTTGCTGTTCCAGCCAAAGGAAACTAGCAGAAATATACAGCAGGAATAATTTGAAGCCCAAAGTGTTTTTCTGTCAACTATTTTCACTAACCTTGTGTTGTTGTTATTTTTTAGTTATAATCTTTGCCCCCCCGCCCCCCACCCTTATTTTCAATGAAAATAACTTCATGCTTCTGCATACAAGCACATTTTGGACAATTTTGTGTCATTTTTGTGGTAGAAAATGGAGACTGTAGATGAATTGGAGTCTGTCTTTCTTGTCCAACATCAGTGTCTGACCTCACAAATGTCCTAAAGATTCTAAAACTCGCCCAAATCCTGCATCATGCTCTTCCCAATGGATTAAGAAAGGAATGCAGTTTCGTTGCCATGTGACTGGAAACCATTAATGCTAATCTCTTCTTTCCTGATTGTTCAGGTGGAGCACGTTTACTCGGACCAGGTGCAGTACGTGGATGGAGCAGAAGACGCGGTGTTTACCACATCCGCAATGTATGCGTCGCCTCACGGTCCTTTTTGACACGCAGGTGGAAACATTCTGTCTGCAGGTGTTGATATCAGTTCTTTTTTTCTTTTTTTCCCCTCTCTCTCTCCTCCAGTCGATCAAACAGCTTCCCTTTCTCCGACTCGCCCCTCTACACCCAGACCCCTCCCGCGTCCTCCTCCGCCTTCTACGAGGCCACGCCCAGCCCCGACTCGGACCTCCCCGGATCTGTGACTTCGCAGGCGGTTTCCGTGGCGACGGCAGGAGCCAACAGCGGGGCTGGCGCTGCGGGAGCGGCGGGATATGTCATCCAGGGGGGCTATCTGTTGGGAGGAGGAGGCGCAGCAGCAGGTGGGGGAGGGGGAGCACAGAGTTACTCTAACCCCAACTCTCGCGCCCCTCCCGCTACTGTGAGTATATGAGATCCAATGAGATGCGGTGACCAGGAAGTCCAGTCCATTCATGTCCGTGGTGTCCTCCGTCCGTTCCCTCCCTCCCTCCACTCAGGTCCAGTGGTTATTGGAAAACTACGAGGGGGCAGAAGGGGTCAGCTTGCCCCGCTGCACCCTCTACTACCACTACATCCTGCACTGCCAGGAGCAGAAACTAGAGCCAGTTAACGCCGCGTCCTTTGGTAAACTCATCAGGTCCGTCTTCATGGGGCTCCGCACGCGAAGACTGGGCACCAGGTAGACACATTTTACCCGAATTACGTGGGGAGCGGCATCCAGGGCGAAGGCATCACTTCTTCTCTTTGCGTTCCTCTGCAGAGGAAACTCCAAGTACCACTACTACGGCCTGCGGATCAAATCCGGCTCCCCTCTGCTCAGACTCATGGATGAGCAGCAGCACATGGCCATGAGGCAGCAGCCTTTCTCACAGAAAAACAGGTATTGGCTTACGTTTTGAGCTTCACGCCATGCTATAATGTTAATCCCCTCATTAAAAACACACCTGGAGTGTTACCTTAGTTCTTTCACACACGTTTGAGAAGTCCTCGAATCTCCTGTGGCAACCGTTCACGGGGTCCCCAAGTGCTTGTTCTCAAAAAGCAACATGTGTTTCCACAAAGCTCCTCCAGTTTCCACTCTTCTGCCTCATGGATCACCGTAAGGCGGATCACCTTCCCCACTCAGCTCCTTCAAACTAGCGGCAGCAGCAATTAGCAAACACCCGACGACCTGCTGAGCTCATCATGCAAACTGCTTCTAAGAATAATGTTAAAAGCTTAGTGGAGAAACGTTGCTGTGATGATATGCTGAAGGTGGAGTGTGACAGAAAAGCAGCTTCTTAAAGAGGCGGAGTCCCAATTTCAAGGTGCTAAATTGTGAAATCAGATTTCCTTTAACTTGATATATTAAGCACATTTATAGTAACTGAAGCTAACATAATTACTTGATTGTGCTGTAAAATGGCACTATGTGAAAAATACAATCCTTGTATCATAGTTTAAAGAAGCGGATTGACTGAAATACAAACTAATCATTTTAGTGGTGATTGACCAATCATATGGAACTGCCCGCAGTTTGTACAGTACACAGTCTCACATGTAAAACACTCATTTTAATGTTTTTGAATACATTTCCATAACGCATAGACAAAATGGCATCTTAGCAGTGATAAAACGTGGTGGTGGCATCATTGTGCTGTGGGCATGTTTTCTTCAGCAAGGACAGAGATTATGGGGAGATGAATGGAGCAGATGTGTAAAAAAATATCTGCAATCTAAATTTACAACCAGAGCTGCAGTCAAATTAGTTTGGATTAAAGTATATTCATGTGTCAGAATGACCTAGTCAAAGTCCAGACCTAAATCCAGTGAAAAAATCTGGTAACATCTGAAATGCATTTTCAACTTTTTTTGTTGTTGTTGTTTTGTGTTGTATGAGCTGCTTTTCCATGTGTCGTATTCTGACAGTTTTTGTGCGCTCTGATGCATTTCCCTGACGATTTTGACAGGATAAAGCCACTGCAGAAGACACAGGGGATCGCCAACGGGACATCGGGTCTGGCGGGTCAGCAGCAGGCGGCGGGGCTCTCTGATATTTCAGCCCAGGTGCAACAGTACCAGCAGTTCCTCGGTGAGAAACGTGAACTCCCAAATGTCTCCCCTTCTCTTTATTGCTACGTGGTTTTATCACAGCAGCTGATTTCTTCTTAGCCCGATGACTAAGCGACAGGCTACAGACGCCAACACCTTTGTGTTTTTGTTTGTTTTGTTTTGAAACGAGAAGAAAAAAAAAAAAGTTAAGTGTTTGTTGTCTTGTTTTTTTTTTGTGCTTTCAGAAGCATCGAAGCTGCTGCCAGAATTTGTGAAAATTGATCTGCAAGATCAAGCGTTGCCTGACGGGATCCACTTGGAGCACCTGAAGGCCTTCCAGGCTCTGTACAGAGAGCACTGTGAGGTAGGAACCGGACGGCTTTACTCGCTGACGGCATTCCATTTGTTTCTGCATATTTTTTTTATTTTTTTATCTTATTGGATTTTTACACATTTCCAACCGGCTAGTCGAACGTCGACGTAACGCTCCTCCCTCTCCCTCTTCCTGCAGGCTGTTCTGGATGTGATGATCAACCTTCAGTTCACTCTGGTTGAGACTCTGTGGAAATCCTTCTGGAGGTTCAGCCAGAGCAACGACGCAGAATCGCTCAACCTGTAAGCTTTTTAAACACGATTATGAACGTCTTAGTAGAATTTCTCAAAAGGATTCATTATCCCCCCCTTGAACTTTGTCACAGAAAGTCATTTCTGCATGTAGCCATCGGCCCACTCGGCGCCTTTACATTCACTCTGGATTCGTTTGTAGATTTATAGACTCGCGTGTTTCCATGTACATATTTGTTTTTATTTAGTTTTATTTATTTGATGGTTGTGTTTGCTAATATTTAGCACTTTGGCTGGAGTAACTTCTGGGTCACCTCTGGTGATCAAGAAATGATATCCGTATTCTCATTTTATTGGGATTTTATGTGACGCTGAAGTGAAGTGACAGGATGATCAATCTTTTTCAAAAATACCAATCTAAAAAGTGTGGTGTGCCTCTGGATTTAGCCCCCTTTTTACTCTGACATCCCTAAGCAAAATTCAGTACAACCAACTTTTTAAATGTCACTTTATTAACAAATAGTTTATTGACACAGTGGCACGTGTCACATATTACTATTCACATAAAAAAAAAAAAAAAAAAACCTTGTATCTTTCTTCCACTTCCTGACTGTGGGCTCCTTCATCACATAGAATCCCAATAAGATAAATGAACGTTTAAGGTCGCAGCCTGACCTTGCTCGCTGCCTGCGACGGGACAGACAGAAACACTCTTCTTCTCTTGTGCAACTCCTCCGTCAGTCACGACGAGTCTGAGAAACGGTTGCCCAGGTCCTGTTTGGTGGCTCTGTGCAAGTTTGAACCGGTGCTGCGCTGGACCAGGGACTGCGATAACCTGCTCTACCAGACGCTGGTGGAGATCCTGATCCCAGACGTGCTGAGACCCATCCCCAGTAAGTCAGCGAGGACAAAACCCGGAGATCGACTCCCAGCTGCGTCAACCGTGGCGATCAGAGAACAAGGGCGTGCTGATGTAGCAGCGATTTTTTTGTTTGTTTTTTTTTCATCTATTTGTACTTAAAGCAAAAAAAAAAATCTAATCTGTTCATGTTAATATGTAAAATAATTTGTGATAAAAAGAACTACAGTAAATGTGGTGATTTTTTATTTATTTTTTTAATCAGTGGGTTGCATATTTAGCTTGTTTTAAAACGGATCCTTTTGTTTTCAAATGTTTAGAGCGATTATGGTTACGTTTCGTTGTCTTAATAACAAATTTCCCACCTTTAGGTGCCTTAACTCAGGCCATCCGCAACTTTGCCAAGAGTCTGGAGAACTGGCTGACGGGCGCCATGATGAACATCCCTGAGGAAATGGTTCGCATCAAGGTGCGAGAACTTTTACAGACCGGTTGCCATGGTGTGTTGTTTTAGACTTCCTGTTTAGTTTTACTACTTGAACAACTTAATTTAGAAACATGCTTTAGAAACATGTTAGAAGTTTAAATATGTCTTTGAATGCAGAACCTTGCAAAAGTATTTACACCCCGTGAGCGTTTCCACATTCTGTCGTGTTATTTCCTCAAACCGCCTTTTTGGTGGGATTTATGTAAAATTTGAATGCCCAGATTAGCGGGGCCCAAAATGTTTTGCGAAACTGTGACCCACAAATTAAAATCTGGTTGTAAGATGACAAATGTGGAGAAATGAGCACCTTAGCAAAACGTCGAGAAAATGCGTTTCCTCATTTTTACGTCTCGTCTGTTGAAAAAAAAATCAACAACTTGACATTGATGTTTATGTTGTGATTTTCTGACGTTCAGCCGTTTGCTAAGGCTACTACGTGTTTCGTTTCCAGGTGGTGTGCGTGGGCTCGTTCTCCCAGACGTTACGTCGCTACACCAGCCTGAACCATCTGGCGCAGGCCGCCCGCGCCGTCCTCAAGAACTCGGCTCAGATCAACCAAATGCTCTCCGACCTCAACCGCGTCGATTTCACCAACGTGCAGGTCGGTGCCGATGCTCGCTGTCCGCCCGTCTCCGCGGGGCCGGACACTGAGCCCCGTGTCCCCGTCCTCAGGAGCAGGCATCCTGGGTGTGTCAGTGTGAAGACCGCGTGGTCCAGCGGCTGGAGCAGGACTTCAAGGCCACGCTGCAGCAGCAGAACTCCCTGGAGCAGTGGGCGTCCTGGCTGGACGGAGTCGTCTCCCAGGTGCTGAAGCCCTACGAGCAAAACCCGGCGTCGCTGCCCAAGGCGGCCAAAGTCTTTCTGCTCAACTGGTCCTTCTATAGGTAAGTGCACGTTTGTTGCCAGGTTGGCTGGATGAAGTTTGTACGTTCCTGTGGAGACGCAGGTCTTAAATTCCATTCATAGTTGTCTAAAAAAAAAAAAAAAAGTCTTAAATTTAAGTTGGTTGAAACCCGGACCAGGAATCCCTTCAAGTTTTTTCCTTCAACGTACATTTTGTACATGACCTCCCTCTTCCCCAGCTCCATGGTGATCCGGGACCTGACTCTGCGCAGCGCCGCAAGTTTCGGCTCCTTCCACCTGATCCGCCTGCTGTACGACGAGTACATGTACTACCTGATCGAGCACAGGGTGGCCAAGGCCAAAGGGGAGACGCCCATCGCAGTCATGGGAGAAGTACGTTGTAACGCCACATGCTCTTCCTCTGTCTCGGCGCAAGGTGCTATTTTTTTTATTTTTTTGATTCGATCTTCTTTTCATCTTTGCTGTTTTGTCTTTTCTCTGTTGCAGTTTGCCAGCACCATTAAGAACAGAAACTCTCCAGATCTGGATAAAGGTAAAGAAAACATCCCTGATGCACAGAGGAGCGTTGCTGTCACGGAGGAAAATACTTTTTTGAACGTTATCACACTGTCACATTACAGCGTCACGCTTATGTTGTACAAAACGAGATAATTATGTGGTATAAATGTGATGATTTCATCAGCTTTCCTAATTGACGGGCTGAAGACATTAGTTCAAATTTCTTGATTCCAGCAGTTTGGAACGAAGGCAAAGGAAGCGGTTGATGCTGCGTAAATCTAGAACCTAATTTCATGGGGATGTTGATTTCTACGACACTGTTTTTGTAGGAATAGCAACAATAAGCCAGCCAAATATTTAGCCATTTATTTCTCATAACATTCCCAAATTAGGCTGGTATATAAACTTCTTCCCCTGTTGAGTCTCTCAGTGCAGCCTAAAGCTCACTACCGCCACCGTCTGGAGGAAGTCGTCACATTTGTACAGTCTGATTATCACGTTACTGTGTAACAATGTCCGAAGATGTATTTTCCTCTGTGACGGCCATGCGCGCTCAGCTTTCGCTCGTGCTCTCGTCCTTACCGCCGACATTTGTCCGCCAGAAGAAGAAGAGGACGACGACGAGGAGGACAGCGAGGAGGAGAGCGGCGAGATCATGCTGCAGTCCAGCTCCCTGAAGGTGGACGAGGATAAGTGCGACATGGAGCCGCCGGCCAAGCAGCCCAGGACCAGCTTGAACCTGCACCATGCCCTGACCCAGGCCCACGGCGCATCGCCCTGAGCTGACCGCGTGCGCTTTCACGTTTCAGATCATGCCATCCTGTCCTGAAACCACGGTGGTCTGCATCATGTCTGTGAAACGTGGGAATGTGGACGAGCCCATCTCAGATTTTTTAAAATGTTTTTAAATTTTTTTTTCTCTCTCTCTCTGTTCTGTACTGTTGTGTTGATGTCGTTGACCTCTTTGCCTTCACTCGACCGTCTCCGGCCCTTCTCCCCTCGCTCCCTGTGCCTTTCCCCCATCTGTCCAGCGCCCACGCCCGTAAAGCCTGACCCGTCAGTACAATACGCTCTTGACTTCCCTCCTGTCCTGCCTTAACCACTGACCTGAGTGCTGTGGAGCGCTGAGAATCGTCCCGTCTCCTTCAGCAGTACTTCTTTAACTCAAACCCATTGCTTGCCTTTAATGAAATGACTATGCAGTGGGGTGCAAGGGGGCGGGGGGAGGGTGTGCAGGACTTTAATTAATGTCTCTGTAAGAAACGGACATCTAAGAGTAGCATCTGCAACGATACAGCAGCGTGAATTATGTCTGAACAGTTTTAGGTGAGGTTGCCATATTTTATTTTATTTTATTTTTATAGTTTGTTTTTGATTTGGCCACCTAACTGATGATCTGTGCCTTTAAGAGATTTCTAATCTTAAGAAAAAAAAACTAAAAAGTTTGCGATCTATATAAACACACATATTCTATTCTGCATTGTGGATTAATAAATGAATGTCCTGTGAAGTGGTCTTGGTGTTGTCATGAACTGTACGGTGAGTAACTAGTGTGCCTGTCAAAAGTATTCACACCCTTTGAATGTTTTCTACTTCTTTGTTTGAAATCGCATCTCAGAGTGGACTTTGTTGGGATTTTGTTGGGATTTTTCATGGAGCAGATCACCGGGAAGTACTTTACGACTGTTACGTGGAAGGAAAAAAAATATGTGGTTTTGTTTTTGTTTTGCAGTCAATCAGGTATTTGCATAAATCATCTTTCATCAACTCAAGTTTCAGCTTCATGTCTCTTTGGGATACGTTTCTACCACCTTTCTACGTCTAGACGCTGAATTCTTTTCCCACAAGTTTTTTTTTTTTTTTCTTCTTTCTTATTCCCGCTAAACAAAAAGTATTCCCACAGCATGTGTCCCCTGCTTCGCTTGTGGAAAACTGGAAATCTGTTCAGACTATTTATTACAAAGATAAAATATAACTAATATTTTCCATCCACTTGATAGTTGCTCATTACTTCCAAGTGATCCGTCACATAAAATCCCAATAAAAAAAACAAAAAATATAAGTTTTTGGTTCTAATGTAAAACGCTGTATATTTATTTTAAAAAAAGATGGTGGCACTCCTGCTAGGTGATGGTCTTTCTTTTTCTCCCTTTCACCCATCTTTAGGTTTACGTGCAACCCCTTCACACACACACACACACACACACACTCTTTCTACAACGCCGTGGCCCTCTTCAGCGGGTCACGTGGTCAGGCCAAAGCCCATCCCGGCTCTTTGGGAACATTTCCGTTGTGTCGTACCAGCCGCAGCCTGTCTCTAGAGGTTTTTGTAGAGAAGAAAGTTGATGTTTATTTTATGAAATGGCATACTGTGGATGAATTTTATTGCGTATCTTTTGTGAAAAACGGTTAAATATCTATACCTGCTCTATTTTTTAATGTCGTCTAACCATTATTGCCTTAAGATGTTGTCCTAACGTCCATCATCCGGAGTGAAAACACGGCGCGTGTTTCCTCTGTGATAACGGTCTCAGCATGTGAAATATGGTGGATCTGTGTGGACCCCCCTCCACCCCCCTGTCCCTCCTCCAAAGAACATAATGCTCACATCCTGCAGCTTCTTGTGTTGCATGAGCAAAACAAAAACAGACTTTTATGTTCCAAGTGTGAAACTAAAAATTCTAGCAGTGGGATGTCTCTCAGGACCATCTCTTCACTGAGATCCCACCAAAGATCTTTGCAAAGGAAAAAAATAAAAATGTTCTGTTTAAATGTACATGACAGAAATATCTGACTTGAAGAATATAAATTAACCTTTTGATGTCAAAGTTTGTGAATTTGTTCCTTGCTTGTATTGGGGAACGTTTTTTCTAAATTTTGTCCTCTTGATGTTATACTGGAGATCTTTGTACTTAAACCTGTGATCGACGTTTGTAGCTTCATCCCTTCAAGTAAAGAGATGTGATTCCTCTCCACGCCTGAGTTTTGTCCCGTCTTTGTTCCTCACCTGAACACGTCTCTCTCATCTGATCAAGATGCCAGGTTAGGTCTTTAAGTTAAAGTTCAAATTAAATTTGAATATTTTTAAAATTACATTTATCAGTCTTAACTCTGACGTAACGTTACATATCTTATTTTTAAGTAAATAAACTCCAGCCTCACCCTTCCTTCCATCAGATGCTTTTGCAAACGTAATTTAATCTCCAGCTAAACCAAGCAGCTTCCAGATTTTTAAAGATGCCACAGAAAGAACAGGAGCTTCTTAAAGAGACAGAGGCCAATTTCAAGGTGGTGAATTTCAAAGTCAAATTTCTTTTATGCTTGATATTTATGGCATTTTTTTATAGTAAATCAACATAACAGTTACTTAATTGTGCTAGAAAATTACAGCCTGTGCCTGGAAAACGCATAACACTGCTTCTTTAAACTGCAATCTTGTAACATGAAGCCACTGTTAAAAATCTGTCAGGTTGTGAACACAAAAGCTCAAAACAACATGTAATTTAATTCAGATATTTTAATTTAACAAAATGTTTCCAGTCAGACAGTCATTTCTAATCCAGTTGGCAGATGATTATGACAGGAATATGAGAATGGTACAGACCTGGTTCTGGTTTAAAACACTGCAGCGGACTGAACTGACCCAGACTGAGAGGAAACACTTGTTCAGAAGCAGCCGAACGCATCGAGTTTCAACGTTCACTTCACACTCATCCTCACAAATAAACCTACACTGAATTATAACAAACGCAAAGTCAGTCAAACATCAACAGCATACCTTCCTGTGTAAAAAACAAAAAACCAAAAACAAAACAAACAAGAAAACTAAGTACAAATGACATCTTTGTTCAGTTCAGCTCTTGGTTTCGGTGGCTGCAACATTACAGTAAAGACTTACAAAACAGCTACAAATCCATAAACCAAACAAATCTGCAGCAGACAAGCCTTTGTTTGGTTAGTTTTAATTACACTTTTAAACTTAAACCCCCTGCAGTGGAAGAGTGCTGCCGTGACGTGAACTCTTCGCTGAAGGAGACGACGCGTCTTCTTGGGTGAATGTGTGATTTGGTTTCTGTAACTCTTGTTACTTCCAAATTTCCCTTCATAATACAATCCAAGTGCATCGGTCGCTGTCTGCCAACACTTGCAGAGATGAGCCTGAGCGAGACAAGTTGATCAAGACGTTAGAACATTTTGTAGGAACAATGCGTTTTTTTCCCTCACAGTTACTACTTAAAATGAGGCGGGGAATCGGACAACAAACTTTTATAGATTTTTACTCAAATTTCCAGACTTCTCAGTTCATCTTAAAGCTGTAAAAATCTCCTAACTTAATAAACTGGAAAGAAGGATGGAAGGATGAATTTATAGGACGAGTGGATGGATGGAGGCACAAATTGATTAACAGATGGAACTTAACTTTTATTTCCGCCATCGTTTGAAAGTCCTGCTAATTTAATAATTTAACGTCGATGTGTTAAAAGATGAAATATTTCCTTATCTGTGTAACTGATACCAAAGTACAGCTTCACATGATGCTCACCAGTCCTCATTTTTACTTTTATGTTGTCATGTTGAAGTTCTCATAAAAGTACTACTTCATTTGTCTAATATTACGACTGGATCCTGGTAATTGTTTGATTTATTCTCGTAATTAAAAATAATAATAAAAAAAAAATCTTAGCCCAGCCCTAGTACTGCGCTGAGTCCAGGAAAACAGAAGCTGTAAAACACGGCTGTCAAGCAAGATGGCGGCTCAGGGCGTGCTGACGTCACATCGCTATGGAAACTAAGAGGACAGCGTTGGTGGAAAAAAAAATAAATAAATCCAGATCTTTCAAAAACCAAAATTTAGATTAATCGATAAAAACGGCCAAAATTATTTTTATGTTCATCCCAGTTAATGTGACAAGACTGATGACGTGACACAGATGTATATGTGTGTGTGTGTGTGTGTGTGTAAGCCTACGCTCACCTTTGTGCAGAGCTTCGTTGGTCATGCGGTTGATGTAGCGGGAGCTGCTCTCAGGAACCAACCACTTCATCACGGTGTTCACACACGACTTTCTGTAGGAACTCCACACACTCCCACTACCAGGGACAGAGAGGAATGACCCTTACACCCAGCTTTTCAAGGAACAGCCAGATCTGTGTGTGTGTGTGTGTGTGCGTGCTCACCTAGTCTGCCCCTTGACCTCCGTTAGGTCACCCACACCCACAGTGCGACACACGCCTGTGTTAAGGTCCCAACTGACCTGCAGGTTAGAATGGTACGTGTTTGGCCTGAAAGACACGAAATGAGAACGGAGATGAGAGAAACGCTGAGCTGAAAGGCTAAAGAGGAGAATCAGGAGGAAGAGTACCTGCAGTGCTCCTCGTCTGAGACGGAGAAGGCCAACAGCAGCAGGCCAATGTTGATCATCACAATGTTGGTCTCTGGGCAAACCTGAGGAGCATCAAGGCCTCTTTATGTATCCATCTGACATTTTTCATTTGTCATCATGTTAAATAAACCAGACTCTAGAGGATTCCTGCTGTACAGCCAGATTACAAGAGATACTTTAGAATAGAACAGAACAGACTTCATTGTCCAGCAAAGGACAGATTTGGGTGTAACAGCAGCATCAGGTTAAAGGTTCACACAAAAACAAAGTTTTCAAAAAGTGTATGTATGTATATATATATATATATATAAAATGTGCAGTTTTTGTACTGTTCCTACTATTAACATCTTTCTTCGTTGTCCTATGTTACATAAACCAGGATTGCAGAATAGAAAACATGCAATTTGTGAAAATGCTGATTCTGCATAAACTGTACGCTTTGTGATAAGTGAACAAATAGATTTTTCTGCTACTGGTTTGTAGCCAAAACAGATTTTGTTTCCATATCTACACAGTTTAACTGGGAAAAAAAATGCTGACATTTTAGCAGCGGTCTGAAGATTTCTGGGAGCCGCTGAACGAAAAGCTTTTAATAAAAATCAAACTCTTGCTTTAACTGCACATGTCCCAATTCTGCAGATGTTCTTTACTGGTTTGAACTTTGCGACTCGTGCCGAGTGAGCGGGTGTGTGTTTACCTCTAGGATCACGACGTCATAATCGCTGAAGGAGCAGAACAGAGGAGCCCAGGCGGCGTCGTTCCTGATCACCTCGTTGATGAGATACTCGAAGTCCAGAGTCAGCTGTTCTACACAAACACTCTGCCACAGAAACACAGAGGCAGCTTGAAACCGTCCAAATGGGAAATTAAACGGTTTGTTCCGTTATTGCGACCATATATTCAATTAAAGGAGCGCAAAACACCATGGAAACGCCACAACATTACAGCTAACGCAGAAGCAGGTCAGTATGTGATTTCAAAAGTCATATCAAGCATTTATTTTACCTCCAGTTAAGGTTGTGTCAGACGGATGTATTCTCTAACATAATGTCACACACACACCTGTCCATTATGCGGCCCAGTGACCAGCTGCAGGTTTCTCCCTTTTAGATCAGTGACAGTGAAGGGCAGCTGGACTTTATCGTCCTCGTAGCCTGGAAAAACAAACTATTAGTTTACTGAGGAAAGTGTGGAAGGAACTCGGAGACACTGAAACCCTCACCTCCGGCTCCTCCTGAACTCTGCTCTGCTGCCCCCTGCTGTTGGAGGCGGTAGTGGAGACGGGAGTAGTTGACGTATCCGGGTTCGCTGGGGCTCGGATCCTGGCTCGAGGACGGCGCCGAGGTCGATGGAAGCGACGGTGGAGGAGAGGCGGGAGACGCGGCGAGACGAGGGCTTCCGCACGACGCAGACGCTTGCTGCGAACTAGTCCGTCTGTCCTCCGCTCTCCTGTCTTTGCAATCCTCCTCCGCTCTCGAGGGGTCTGCGTTAATCCCCTTGTCTGCCGCTTTATGCGGCGCCTCCTTCTCGTCGCCGTCGGCTGTTCTCCTCTCCCCGGGGCGCTCGGTCTCTCTCGCCGCTCCAAACCCTCCCTGGGCTCGCCGGAAGAGGTCGGCTGCAAACTCCCGGGCTCTGATGGCTGCTTGCGATTGGCTGGGCAACGAGGGAACCGGAGGGGGCCTGCAGGGAAAAAGCCGGCTCTCTGAAGATCCCTGGGGTAACGATGAAGAGTCGGGTGATGTCGAGGAAAGAGATGATGAGGTTTGAGTTGACTGCGCAGCTCCCTTTGTGTAAAGGATCTGGGATGACTGATCTTGTTTTTCTGAAAATAAAGTGAACACAGATTAGGGGAGAAAACAAAACCTGACCTGTGATGTGTGTATTTAAAGTGGATGTGAAGTTAAACACCACTTTAACTCTATTTTGCATTAGGCGTGAAAGCGTCGCATGCATCCGCGCCGACTGTTTAGATCGTTCTCGTTGTGTTTTGGCCTCACCGGGGCAGAGCGAGATGCCGCAGGCCACCAGAGAGTAGCTAGTGTTCAACAGGACGACCTGGTCCTTCTTCAGCTGGAAAGCTGGCTGAAAGGTGGGAAACGGGTACACCACCTGGTACCTGCTGTTCAGCACGTACCCGTGTTCAAGGCACTCACCACTTCCTGCAGGACACAAACGGATTAATGCGGCTGGGGAGAAGGAGGCGAGAGAGCAGGGGCGAGCCGCCCACGAGCGCGTGGAGGTTCACCTGTCCGTACGGTTGTGGCCGAAGGAACCGGACAGCACTTTGAGCACGGCCGGGACGGAGGCATGGAGGCAACGGTGATGTAGATGTCCCGGTTGTTCTCGTCGCTCATCATCAGGTTCATCAACACAGAACTTGAGCTGCGTGTACTGAACGGAGAGGGAAAAAAAAAAAAAAACCCTCTTAGCTAAACGTCGGCCCTGACAGAAAGCTAGCTCAAGTGTGCCGGCAGCATTTCCTACTTGAAACCAAAGATGACAATTTTGGTGTGGTCGTTTGGCCACTCGCACACGGTGAGGTACAGGTCGCTGTAGATTTCCTCGCCCGCAAACAGCCGCACATGATGGACCTGAAGAGAACAACGGGGGAAAGACGCTCGTACAAGAGGTCCGCCGATCAAAACACCTGCAGGGGACGCTCTGGCTTCCTTCCGCTTACCTGCTTGAGTCGACTGTGCAGGTTGAACTCCCACCAGTAGAGGTGGTAGCTGTAGAAAGAGAAGTCGTCGTCTTCTCCGCAGTCGCTGGTGTAGGACAGAACGTAGCGGCCACATTTGGTGAAGCCGAGGAAGATGTGCCTGGAACCGAACGGCAATACTTAAACGCCGTTTGAGCTGCAACACTTTAGCAACGATGGGCTAGCAGAAAATTACTCCGATCATTCTCAATAATCAATGGAAAAATCTTTGTTGGCATTTTTTTGCACGCATCTACCGTTTTTCTTGATAACTTCTCTCTGATAACGATGTTATAGTGCACATTTTTAGAGAAAACGTAAGGGTTTTCTACAATTATTAGTGTTTATTTGTATACAGACCAGCATGTAGGAATCCCGTTTCACGCTTTAGAAAGAGAAAACATTGGTATTCAGGCTAAAAATCCTGCAACCGCAGTATTACACTTAATATTGTGATAATCATATCAGTTGTACCAAATCTACTCGTTCAGCACTCCTCTCTTTCACAGCTTTCGCTACAATTGTTCCCACACACTGTGTGGCCTTTAGCCTGGTGAGAACAGTGATGTGAATCAGGTACGGCTGTCTGCTGCAGAGAGGCTCGATTCAAAACACTTGGGATATATGTGCAATATAAAAAGCTGCACACTGACACACTGATGATGAGCTATTTTTAAAGCGTAGCGCAGTTTCTGTCATTCCAACTGGTTTTGAAACTCATTTTACCTGCTGGTGTGAAAATGTGAAGCATGACTTACATTTTCATCCAATTATTTGCCAGTTAAGGCTGAATGAAAAGAAAGGATGACTGTACGGATTAAAAATCTAAAGATTCAAACTGTTTTACTCGTCTTTAGTTGCATTATGTTGTGTCTTTAAGGCCTAAAGGTCCCCCAATAAAAGCAGCTTATCAAAATCTGAAATAAGCATTTTTCCAAATGAGATTCTAACAGTATGATAACCTTCTGGAAATATAACGCAGCAACAATATACTTACAATGGAATATATGAAAATGTGTAAGAACTGCTTTGGTTTAAAACAGAAAAACAACTAATAGTACTGCTACTAAATAAAGCAGCAATAACATAAGTTATGTCAGTAACATTTGTCCATTATGTTGATTTGAAACTTAAAACTTGATTAGGATTAGTTTGAAACTGTTTAGCGATCAGAATAATATCCTTTTCTGTCTATTTTTATTTTTTATTTTTTAGAGTTTAGCATGACAAGACGACATTATTCTGGCCGCTCAGTCAGAGTGATGGGTAGCACGTCTTCAGTTTCAACAACATGGCTGCCAATGTTTCTCAGACTGGAAACATTTCCCATCCAATTTTTCTTTCTTCTAATGGAAAAAAAAATGTTTTTTTTTCTGCTCCCTGCAGCTGGAGAAATTTCCAATGACTCCTGCATTTATTCTGTTACAGAAATATCTAAAGACTTGTTGTCTGTTGTTTAGCTGAAAGCCCACTGGGTAAAGTGGATAAGTGATTATTCACGAGTAAAGGAGATGACAGAGGTTAGATCATTCAGGATGATAAAATGGTTTTGTGCTTCCATTTATATCCAAGCCCGAACGTGTGTTGATGAAAGGTCTGAAAAGGATCTTCACTTCTAAAACTAACTTACAGACAAGTTAAATTTGTTTTGTTTTTTTCAATATGAAGAAACACAGACCCCGCTCTGAGGAACTCCTCGCTGACAATGTTCTTCAATGGGACGCAAACTCGAGGCGGCAGCTTCCTGAACAGGCGCTGAGAAAACTGTCCCGACAGCTGTGGAACAAAAGCAAATGGTAGCAACAAAACAGTGATGGGCCGGTTTTCTACAGCTGAATTGTAATAAATTATTCATTTCAGAAATTATTTCAAAAAGTTAAATATAAACATCACAACCTCTGTTTGCACAATTATAAGGCAACTTAGAAATTTTCCCACTCAATTTTATGTGTATTTTCTAACTTCAAGCTGCATAAACTTGAATACTTGTTGAATTTAAGCATATTAGCAGGAGTAGGTTTGCAGAGTTCAGAGAAAGCGAGGCTTCAGGAGACTAACACTGACAAGTTGTGATTATCAGTCAGCCTATATCTCTGGTAAAAAGGGTCAGAAGAGAATTAATAGATAAAAAAGTACAAAAGAAAAATGTCTTTATGCAGAACTCTTGAAATCAGCAAGATTTTGGGGTGTGATCAGAGAACTCATTTAATTAGGAAGGTGAAGCTACTTTATCTCTTTCAATACTTTCAAATTTATGAAAGTCATGGACGAACTCTTAAATATTCAGATCTGGAGTTAATTAGCATTTTGAATTGACAGAGTACTGTAGTTATACAATAAAATAAATCGTCAAAAACAACTGGCCTGATAATTGAGCTCAATTTATTTAAAAAGTTTAAATGAATTGAGACATGTAGTATCAGACATTGACGAATTATAGCAAGAAAAAAAAAATAATTCGTTTATGTTGTTACTGAACTATTGTTATCGGTCAGCTTCATTCTAAAAAAAAAGTCTGCGCTCCTTAGCAAGTGCGATCGAACACAAAATGTTGGGAAAAGTTAAAAAAAAAACAGAAAACGGCAACGGTTTACTGTTTGTAGCATTAGCTTAATTAGCCACCTGACACTAGCCAGTTGTTTCTTGGTTAGCTGCAGAGCTAGTTAGCAACTGGCTAGTAGCCTCATCGGTTGCAAAAACGGGGAGGTCTCAACTAGTCTGTCTACGTCTCTTGACAAGATTGCTATTATTTTAGGTCAATATTATATATACTCGCCTTGCCACGTACTAGAAGCTTTACGACATGGTCTTTATGTTTTCTTGGTGTTTTCTGTTTGCTATCGTCCTTTTCAGATTTCGAGCTGGGCGCCATATCCTACAGAGCCGTTGTTCCCAGTTGAAGCAAGGTGCATCCTGATTGGTTTTCACAATACAACACTGAACTCCTATTGGTTGGTGGACATTTCAATCAAAACTTCAAAGGGTTGATCTTAACCAGGCAACGCCCCTGCAGTAGTCTACACACTGGGAGGTTTAAATGTAGCTTGGTTAATATTTCTCCATGAGAAACAATATGAAATCACTAAGTGGATAAGAATTTAGCCACACCAACACAGCGGTATCATATTAATGTTTTATTGAAGTCTTTAAAAACAAACCGTAAAAAAAACAAAAAAAAAAAGTAAAAATAGGACAGAACCTAATGGAAGAAATGTTTCAAAAGTAAAGCTGAGAATGAAAAGGAGGGCAAGTCAAGCACACAAATATACATGCACACACAACCAGCCTACAGTTAGTAGGACAATTAGTGACCAATTGCTGCCAAACCGCATTCAGCTTCTGTAGCATTCAGTAGCATTACAGGTATTACAAACACTCAATACCCTCTTGAAAAAAGAATACAATTAAAAAATCCTCACGGCAGGAAGATTAACACCTGCAAATTAAACACTAGGAATGTTTTTAAAAAAAAGTACCTAGGTCGAAACAACTTTGCAATTATCTTTCATAAAAAGATAATTAGTGAATATATTCAAAATACTGCTAGACAGCTTTTTGTACCCTCTGAAAACTGAAGGGAAATACTAAATGTGAATCAGTATTGAGATGCTGTTGTGGTAGCTTGCAAGCAAAATTGCTCATTTCACATTTTCATAAAAAAAAAAAAAATGAAACCTTTATTTGAATAATGAGGTGAGGCAGTCATGTAAAGGGGAAAACCGAACAGGAAAGGTATTTAGTGCTTTGTTCAATTTATGGGCGCAATGTGTTCCCCTTTATAAATCCATAAAAAAAGTATGTCACATGGATAACGTTATGAGGGATAAGCAGACCTTGGCCTTGTCTTATTAAAGCCAAATAAAGGAAAAGTAAACGCATCCTGAGATCCAATACATCCGTCCAACAGATCAACAAAGGGTTTACTGGGGCTGAAAAGAGAAAACGGACACAAGATGATTATTTTCATGTGCTGAGGTAAATAAATTGGCAGCCTCAACAGAAATTACGAGATATTAGGCTGTGAACATCTGTTCCGAAAAAAAGTCTCATCAGAAGCAACAAGGTGCACTACCTGCTGTCCCGGCTGTGGACCACCTGCCTGTCCGGGAGCTTGTCCAGCCTGTCCATAGTAGGCGGCCTGCTGTCGGTAGTACTCAGCCCAGGCTGCACTGTAGTCCTGCTGTCCACCAGCATCACCACCACCTGGTGCTGCAGCTGCAGCGACTGGGGCTGAGCCTGGAGTGGCTGCTGCTCCTCCACCTGGCTGAGCTGGAAAAAGAAAAAAAACAAAACAAAAAATCCATCAGTTGAATTATGAAATCGATTAGAGATGCACCAGTTATTTTATTAAAAGGCATCAAGATTGAAGAGTGTCATTCTATAGACAGTTTGCTGTGTGATGCCAATCAGATGAGGCCGTTTTGTTTAATGTTTGGGTTTTTGAACTCAAATATAAATTTTAGATCATCATTTTCTGTGCTGTCTGTATTTTTTTAAATGAAAGTTAGAAAATGTAAAAAAAAAAAAAGAAAAAGAAAGTAATTTGTTGTAAGACTTGAGTGTCTGTGACCAAAAGCAAAGATGCACGCTCTTCCTGGTTAATATTCATCTCCAGTTTTCTTGAGGTGTCATCAGCAGATTCTGACAAGGGAATAATTAATACGAAAAAAAAAGATATACTGGAAGTTGTTTGATAGAGATAAAGAGATAATTTCCTACTAGGGATGCAAGTTATTGATTAATGAGTTAATCTAAAGTAGATTGATCTTATGGATCGACTAAGCGGCCATTTTCTTAAAATCCTCAGTTTTCTCTTGTATCAAGAGTTATGACCGACTTTCCTTAACATCATGGAATAAATTTTTTGTGATATGCTTAATTAAAAAAAAAAATTAAAATGTAGCATTATTTTGAGTCAGCGCAACTGTATCCAATACTGACTAATGAATTGCCGTTTTCTCACATTATTAAACAAATATTTATAAAATGTAACAAAACAGGAATCTCTTAAGTTCGTCTTTAGAAAAATAAAACACTGAATAGAATAAAAAATGTGACCAGTCAATGCCCCACGACCAGATATTTATACTGAAGTACCACAATGCAGCTTGGCTGAATGAGCGCCATTAATTTGAAACTTAAAGCACCTGCTAAGTGTTTCCATTTAACAAAAGAATCATAAAAAAATGATTTTGCATCCAAAAGTGAACTCTGTATGGCCCTGCCACTTTTATTCCTGATCAACTGGCTCTGCTTAAGGAGGACCAGCAGTGCCCTCTACTGGATGGCAACAAAACTACAACACTGAAAGAAAGTCTAAGTGGACTGTCATTATCAATCGTTACTAATTTTAATCTAATAAACCATTAGTTGACGATTAATCATCAGTTGATTATTTGTTTCTATTCCTAATCACCACATTGTGGTTTTTCTTAACACACCAACACCCTGACAAAAAAAAGCATCAACATAAATTCAGTATTTGCTCCTGCCGCTCACCAATTAGAGCCATTCAGGAGAAATTTAGGGGATTAAAATCTCTGGCAGATTGACTGGTGCAGCCCGAGCCACTAAACCGCATTTCAAAGTTCAGTCAGGTTTTGTTTCATCACATCCAACTTACTCATGCCCATCTTCTTATAATATTCCTCCCAGGCTTTCGTATAGTCAGGCTGGCCCCCACAAGTCTGAGCTCCTTGGCCCTGGTCCCCTGCTGCTGCAGGGGCACCTGGTGCCTGGGGGGCCATGGCGCCCCCTGGCTGCTGCCCATAATATTGAGCATAGTATGCTGCCCATGCTGCGTTTGGATCTGCAGCTGCTTTGTCTAAAGAGAATAAAATAAAAAAAAATAAAAAAAAACACCAATAAAATAAATCATGCTTCAAAACCACAGAAAAAGAGAAAGTGGCCAATAGGAGACACTTACTGGGGTCATGCGAGTTTGGAGCTTGCCACTGTTGGTAAGGATTTCCCCAACCTTGAGAACAATACTGGGGACCCCCAGGAGCTCCACTACAAAGTTAGACACAACACTTTAAATCCAGTCTAAATGTAAATAAACCAACAACTGCAGCATGTTGTACTTACTGCGGCGCTCCACCAGGAGGCCCTGCATTATAGGGATTAGGGTTATAGGGACCCATCGGCCCACCTGGACCTCCAGAACCGGGACCACCGCCTACTGGACACAAAGGACCCTGGGAAAACCAGATCAATCCGTTCAAGGATTGGTCGAGAAGTTGCGCGACTTTCTAATAACTAGCCTACCTAAAATTTACCTCAATCTTTTCTTCTATGAGCTGCTTGGCGTGGTCGATCTCCTGCGGGGAGCCTCTGATGATAAACAGTTTGTAGTTTGGGTCGCCGTTCGGCGGCATTTGACGGGAAATCTCCACAAACGCCCCAGTTTGTTGGTTGATGGACTTGATGTTCTCTCCTCCTCTGCCGATGACGAGCCCGCATTTGTGCGCGGGAATAGAGAAGGACATCTCTCCTCCTGAAGGACCCCAGTTGCCCTGGCCTCCACCACGACTTCGGCCTCCCGACGACATACCGGGACCTGGAGGGCCCTGCAGCAGAGACGACGTACTCCAGTCAGCAACATGCCATTTGTTCCCTCCCTCAGAAGCACGGGAACAAACATCTGAAGTCCAGAGCTTCCCTCTCACTCACCCCCTGCCCGCCTTCATCTCGGGCACGGATGCTCTGCAGCAGCTCAGTGATGATGGAAGCAGCGTGCTGACACTGGTCCGGAGGGCCCATGATGTGTGCGATCTTATCGGGGCCTGTACCGTCATCTGTAATTTACACGGTATTAATAAACAATTCTAAAAGACCAGAGCTGGAGCAGGGTGAACAACAGTGTTTCAGGATCTATACCACAAAGGTAATATTTTCATCATCGCATGCAAGATTTGGCCCTGGATGTAAAGAGCTGGTTGTCATGACAACCTGCTGCACAGCCTGCACAGTTTTGTAGAACCTAAACCCTTCATAATGCTCTCTCTCACTCAAAGCACCAAACAATTTAGGCACTTTATGAACGGACTTGGTTTTATTAATGTGTTCTGGTATTTCAGAAAGAGGAGATTATGCCAGTTCATAAAATTATACAACAATTAAACTACTTAAAGACAAAGTTGTTGTTTATTGAGTTTTTTTAGTAAGACTGTGCTGATATTTGATAGTAAAAAAAGGAAAAAACATTTTAAGTCCCTTTGGATTTGTTTTAATATAGACAACCGAGTGTACACGTTGCACACAAAATCCTAATTTTGTGAATTACAGTTTTAAGACATGAAAAAAAAAATCAAAAACTAAGATCAAGTTTTAAGAAAGCAAAAATAAATCTATGATTCAGTTTTTTGTACTGAAATCAAATCAGTTCTCGTCACCAAAAACACTAACGGCATCCTGCCTGTGTGTGTTTTACCTGGTTTAAACTGGATCTTCACACCGGCATCGCTCTGGATTTTTTTTATCATCTCCCCACTGCGACCAATCACAACTCCCACAGACTGTCGCGGTACAGCTATCTGTAGGATTAACAAGACATCTGATCCCAACTCTGAAACACGCTCATCTTCAAGCGACTGCATCATTAACATTTTAATAGGAATCACTTACATCAATGCCGCCGCCTCCCATCCTCGATCCGTATTCATTCCTGTCTCCAAACCCAGCGTGATCCCGTTCTCGTAGGATCTCGTTCACCATCTCCTTTGCTTGCTGCGGCAGGAACACGCAGAGACGGAGAGAAGGAGCAGTGAGAAACGAAAGCGGACATGTTGTCTTAAAACGAACCCGTGTTGTCCGCGTCCAGACGGTACCTGCACTTTGTAAGGGTCTCCGATGATGCGTAAGGGTTTGTCTATGTTTGGTGGCTGTGATCCGTCCTGAACAAGAATCATTTTAACTCCAGCTCGCTCCTAGAAATTCATCACAGGAACATGATGCACCAATTATAAAAAAAAAAAAAAACACAACAAAAACGACACTTTACAGAGCATTTGATTCTATAAATATTTGACCAAAGCACGGACGTCTCACCTGGAGCTGTTTGATCGTCTCTCCTCCTTTACCAATAATTAGGCCAGCCTTTCCTGCAGGGATGATGATCTCTTGCATGGAGCCGGACTGACCGTTACTTGAGTCGTGACCTCTGGACACAATGTCCTCTAGAAAAGCCTTGGCCCTCCTGGGAGAAAAATTTAAATTTTGGAAAAAACACATTTTTGAGGAGGAGAAGCAGATACACATAAATACAAAACGTCATTTGTTATCGTTTCATCCCATTTAAGACATGTAACAGGAAGGCCATTTTGTATAGTGAATTTACCAACGCTAAAATTAAATAATTTTCAATAATAATAATAATTTAAAAAAAAGCCAATTGAATTCTTAAAAAAATATTAAAAAACACAATTAGGTTTCCAAACTTACTGTACTGCCTCTGGTGATCCAGTCAGGGAAATGCTTCTTTCTGGAAGACCGACGCTGTCTGTAAACAAAGGAGACAAAATGCCTGTTACAGTTATTGTACAGTGGTGGCGTAAAATAAAGTGATTCACGCAACTCACCATGCGCAATCTGGACCTTGCAGCCAGAGTCGTGCTGTATTTTGTTGATCTGTTCCCCTCCCCGTCCGATGACTGATGGGAACCAAAGGAAAAAAAAATTTTTAATTTAATTTGAACAAATGCAACATGAAGCCCTGTTCTGTGTTGTTGAAGTGAAATATATGTTCTTGTACTCACTGAGGCCAACCATGCTGTCAGGCACCTTGTACTCTTCTGTAATAGTGGAGGACCTGACACTGGAGATACAGGAGAAGGAAAACAATCAGTGTAACACAACCGCTAAGGCTGAAGTGTTCGTGTAAAAAAACACAAATGCAGAGGAAAAAAAACCCACCTTTGTTGGGAGAGAGCAGCTAACTGAGCTCCAATGGCTGCGAGGGAGGGAAAAGTGGAGAACACAATTAATTGGAGAATAAGTAAAGCAAAAGCTTTTCAGAAATCCATAGAGTGTTTTTAACGTACACATTGCTGAATCTCTTTCGCTCTGTGATGCTAGCTTCTTAGCATCAGGCTCATCTGAAAGAAAATAAAAAGTTGAGCATTCCTACTTAGTGAATGTTGACCAAGTGCTCCTTTGATTTTGATTTCCCACCTCCTTCTTCAAGGGATCGTTTCTGTGCAGAGAACGGATAACTTTCAGCTCCTCCGTTGTTTGTCACTTGGGGCGCAGTCTCTCCACCGATTTTAGCTGCGATCTACAGAGCAGAGGGAGAAGAAAAGGACAAACTGATTGTCAAGTCAGAAAGACCGGCTAATATTTAGGACTGGTAGTGGGTCAGTTACTGGTACCAGTGCTAGTTTCAAAATCAGTCAAATTGTCCATCATTATCCTGTACCTACTGCTTGACGTACTTTCACCGAAATGCCAGAGATGAGCTTTCTGCAGCTCTATAGGAAGCAGGGCTGAAACTGGATTTATCAATTATTGAAATAACCCTCAACTAATTTAGTAATCAATTAATTAGCTGGAGTATTCAGGCTCAAAAGGCCTTTTACTGAAAAAATGCATATGTTCAGAACAGTAACAAAGCCAAGACTGTACAAAAAAAGATACGTTTTGTACTGAAGACAAAAACATAAATGTTTGTAGATGTGGTTTAGTCAAGACCTCTATAGTTTTATCTTCACCTGGTTCACATTTCCTAAAGAAGTGCTATGGTGTTGCATTTTAGGCAATAAAATGTTTTTTTTTATTTTAAAAAAGAACTAAATTATTTGCACTTAATACATTTCTAATATCGCATAAAATTGCTTAAATTGTTGAATGAAAACTCTGTAGAACGTGCCATTTTCTTTATCCGATTGTCAGAATAGTCTATAGGTTAACGGATTGCTAAAAGAGTTGTTGGTTGCAGCCCTGATAGAAAGAAGATCTAATCCTCTCAAATGCTGCTGAGCACAGCCAGTCAGCTGGCTGAAAAGTCTTCAGCTGGTACCATCACGTTTTTGGTCATTCCGTTTCTGTTCTGAACACAGTTTTTACAACTAAGGTCCTGTTTAGTTTTAACCAGATCACAACAATTTCTAAAAGGTTTCATGAAACTTTAGTGAGGCTGAGAAGTTTTCACTGTTCTGCAACCCAACTTCTCAGTAGGGTTGAAGCGTACAGAACACAAACGGTAGGTAAAAACAATAACAACAAAAAACTGCTTTAGCTCATTTAATATTGTTTGTTTCTTTGCAGCCTCCATCTCTCTGCATTTGAGAGACAATTAATTTATTAAACTGCCTGTTTTCTTTAAAGACCCAGTCCGACCAGAAGTAGACTCGGTTTTCAGAAACCATGGCAACATGCCTCTGTACAATCAAGCACTGTGCAATATTGAATAAATCACCCGAAACACAAAACTAAAGCTGCACTACATAATGCGAACATATCGACAGCGCAGTAATGTGTGAAATAATTCATATTTCATTTAAGCCTTTTCTTGGTATTGGTATCAAGCGTCAAATTTTAAAACATGTTTAGAAATTTTGGATTTTTTTGTAAGTGTCCTCTGAATGAACCCTTAATACAGTGAAATTATTTTTGATATTCTAAAACCTCAAACTACTGCTTTAACTAAAGGGAGAAGATGAGCAAATGCTAGGGGAAAAAAAACCCTAACCTTTATTTCATTCCCCCCAGATTCACTGTCACTGATTACATGTGTGACATTAAAACTGAAAAGATTTATTTCTTAAGACATTTGTTGTTTTTGTCTCTTCAATAACAGATTCAGGAGTTTTATGAGAAGGAGGAGAAGGACATCCCAGCGCTCTTAGATGGTTGACGTGACTTCACGTCAACCATCTAAGAGCAGACCTCTACGAACATGAATGAACCAAATCGACTAAACTTTTCACCGAGTCTGAGGTAAGCAAAACAAAAACAAAGGGTGCAGATTTATTTAATACGTAAAGCTGTACTTTATAAAATGCTTTAAAAAAATGCACATTTTATTAATTGTTTTATAAATGTTAAACAGTTAAGTCATTTTGTGCTCCGCATTTGCTTGACGTACTGTTTTGGCTGACCGTTTGCCTTCCTGTTGGTCATCAATGTGAATCAGCGATTCCGTTTTACATAAAGTTGATTAAACATTGTTGGGATTCCTGAATGCTCACTTATTACGGCCTGAACCTCAGGTGTGAAAAACGTGGGATTTCACCAGGGACGTGTACATTTTTGAGGACCGCTGGAAAATCGAGGACCTTTATTCAAGTCACACGCTTCTTTTGTTTGTATTCAAATAATTCTTCTGTTTGTAAATTATGTAAAAAAAAAAATACACTACAGATGTTCAGCAGCGTCTTTAAGGTATAAATACAAAATGAATGAAAGATCGAATAAATTATATTTCTTTTCTAACCCAAGTTAAGAAATACCTTGGGTTAGATGGGTGTTTACTTATAATAATTAACAGACAAATCAACTGTGAAATAACGTTTTCCAAGTCTGCTTTAGGTTCTCGTACTCAGACACGTTTTCAACATGTGTCTTCTCATCGATTGATAAAATGTAAACAAGACGTTTTCGGTCATTACACGAATTATTTCAAATGATCTGTATCAAAACTGCGAGATACAGCTTAAATATAACAGCCGATAGTTAAGTAACATTTTAGATTAGGTTTCATGTGGGGTGCTAGCAGACCTCTACGAACAGCTTAAACATTAACTAGGTAACCTAGCTAACTTAGCTTGTTTTTACGCAAATTCATAAATAAAAACAGATACTAAAATATTCGTATGTGTAAATTAAAGGTTTACATTTTAATTCTATGGTCTACATTAATTTTTTTTTAAAAAAACGACGAATTAAACAGAATTAAAGGCAGAAAATCAATGAATGGCAGTGAGACGCTAACGTCAGCTATGCTAGGAGCTAGCTAGCTTCTTCCGTTTCAGACTGACCTGTCTGGCTCGTTGAACGGCGTCTGCAAAGGCGTCTTTTTTCACCCCAGCGCCAACACCGTTAGAGGAGACTCCGCCGTAATCCGACATGCTGCCCTAAAGGAGCAAACAGCTGCAGAACAGGCGAGGCTTTGTCCCGGGTCGAAGCTGCTGAGGAGCGGGAAGGTTACCAGGAGCGGACTCGGGGGCAGAAACGCGAGCCGCGCAGCACGCCGGTAGAAACTTCTCAAGATTACCAATCACAGTGCTTCCTGCTGCACTGGGTTTTCTTCCGAAGTCTTTTAACTGGTTTACCAATTCAGCTACCACTACCGCCACCTTCTGGCTGGACAATTAACCCTTCTTAGGCATTAATTACGGTATGGCAGCCTCTCTGAGAAGGAAGTCCCGCCGCGCAGACCTTCTTCATAACCTACCAGGTCGACCTTTTCTTTTTTAGACTTGAAAAATGTTGCCTGATTATATAAATCAGCTGCAACATCTTCCATGAAGATGGTAGAGTCAGTATCGTGATGTATAATGAGAGCATGAATCCATCCTGGCTTGTATCAATTGTTCAAACCTGAACATTCAAAGGCACATAAAGACAGTTACAAAGTCGGTCTTCTATCACCTGGAGAACGTTTGTAGGATTAAAGGACTAATGTCCCAAAAGGATCTAGTGAAACTCATCCATGCATTTATCTTTCGTGACACAGATTACGGCAACACTGCCAAATGTTTGGCCACGATAACAATAAATGGGATGTCATTTGCCTTCAAAGTACTCAGTAAATAAACTGAATATAACTTGTTCATATTCAGGCATGTTTCTTTATTAAACAAATATAAATAACCCACATTTCCGTACACAATAATACAACAGACCTGAGCCTGTAGAGGAACAGATCCAGTATTAATTCTACGTCTTTTTATTCAGTTGACATTTTGTCAAAAATGTACGGTTTAATATAATTCTTTTAAATTAACATTAAAACAATCTGTGGAAATTGTCCACAAAAGCAGCACATTGCATGCAGTTTGTCTGCATGCATGTTTTTTTTTTTTAAAAAAAACAACATTAAATATAACTTCTTGTTTTACAAACAGAACCTTTTAGGAAACACGCTGTGCCAGTGGACCATGTCAAGTCTCTGAAGGGTATCACCCAATCCACATTTTACTGCATAGACCGATGTAATGTTATGGCAGGTGAGGTCACCTTGACCCTTTGTGCGTCTTTGTCCGGCTTCAGTCCATAAAGGCAGTTCTGTGTGCGTCTTTTCCTCTTCTCACCACTATCCTTTCACTCAAAGATGTGATAATGATAGCAACCGGCTGCTTTCCGTCAGGCTGTCATTGTGCTTTGGTATTGGTAATATTTGTTTAAGACTCATCAGCAACTGTCCTGAGTCTGTGCAAGTTCCTCCCACAGCCAAACATCTTCTCTATTCCCCACCTGGTAGAGAAAACAATGCTGAAGGAATGTACCGTGAGCTGCCTTCCAGAGGCTACTTCGTGTCTGGCAAGTTCATGCAAGCCTGCATCCGTGCAGATCTCTTCAGATTCCTGCAGCAGCAGCAGCAGCAGCAGCAGCAGAAGCAGCGGGATGCTTGTTGGTTAATTCTCCATATAGCTGTTAGCTTTCAAAAGCAACACATCACTCCAGAAATTAACAGCAGCCTGTGCAGATGGAGGCTGATTATTCATTGCATTATACAGCATTTAGATGTTTCCCCATCTTCTCACCCTGATTGCATTTCTCGTACTATTGTGGTTTGGTTAATGTCATGAAGGGTTTGTTTCTATGAGCATCCACCAGTGGTTTAGAAGCCCAGTGGTGAGTTTCAGGCCTTTTGGTTATTTGACCACAATGAAGCCATAATTCTGCATAGGCCATATTATGCCAGTCAGCTCTGTCTTCCAGGTCTATTTTGACCCGTTAAACCTTTTCACGTTTTTATCACGTTACAACTACAAACCTCATTGTATTGCATTTGGATTTCTGGCATAGAGCAGCACAAAATAGTGCAGAATTGTAAACAAAGTTCCTCCCATAGGCATGTAGCTGTACTGAATTTCATTTGGGGGCATCAGAGGAAAAGAAGGTTAAATGCAAACATGCTCATCCCTTCACCCTGTCATTTTACTTCCACTTCTCAATTATTTTTTGTTTTGAACTGTTACTTTAACTCCCAATAAAATATTCTTGTTCCTATTCTATTTTATTCTTCTTTTTATATTCTTTTATAGTTTATCCAGCCGGTTTCTGTTTGTGACCTAGCATGTGTCGTAATTTTGTTCAGCAAGTGCATGTTATGCTGAATGACAAGAACATCTGAATCTGAAAGATTTGATAGTTTTTGCTGACAAAATGTGAAAACATTAAAGAGGTGTGAATATGTTTGCAAGACATCATGCTTGGGTGAAGTTTTGTTTAAAACTATAATGATGTTTAGGGTTATATATAAATACATATATATATATTTTACCTTTTTTCTCCAGTTGATGATCAATAATTATCATCAAATTATTATCAAACCTAAATAAATTAAATAAAAGTACAACGTCTAACTGCCCAGTCTTTTTTTTTTTTGTCTGGAATTGCAGTAGTAGTTTTTTTTTCTCCAAGGCGTCATAAAAGCAAGTCAAGTTGTCTCAAAGTTATTCACGAGTAAAGCCCTTTTTTTCATGCACTGACGACGTTTCTGCACGTGCTCACAGATAAAAACTCACAGCAAACCGCATCTCCTTTAACTACCCATGCTCCTTCCCTCCCCTCCTACCCTCGATGTCCACTCCCAGCATTATTCTCATATACTCATAGACGACGTAGGACACGCTCACGGCCGGGACGATCTTTAGCAGGTTGGGGGAGATTCCTCGGTAAAGTCCGGCGATGCCCTCTTGCGTGACAATGTTGCGGAGCAACGACAGCATTGAAAGTTTAGGGGATCCTTTCACTGAAGCTGATTGGAGAGAAATATAGGAAAAATCAAGTTAGGAAAAAAAAATATATATTATTTTATATATTTTTACAGAACATGAGAGATACAAGTATAAGAACTTTGGGTCTCCTTCTAAAAAGAAGGAAGTAGTTCAGGAATTACAGCCGAAGATGTTGAGTCTTTGGATTTCAAATATCAGCAGACAAACTGACACAACTACAAGATCTAAAGTATTCATTTTTTAATAATTTAATAGTTGATTAAAGTTAGTTGGTTTTGATTGCGTTCAACCCTTATTAAATTAAATCATTATTTGAAAACTGCTTTTTGCTTTTTGTGTTTCTTTCAATTTAATTAAATTCAGTTCATCTCATCTATTTAGAACTGGCCATTGTCTTCCTTTGCAGTTTCGCCTGAATACAATCTCGCTTGCAGCACAATCTGGGCTTTCTGTCCTTCAATTGCATTGCCTCTGGTAGATTTCTGACCAATCAGCGAACAGAAAGAGAAATAGTGAACGATTACGTCGATTTTCTGCACTGTTTTAGAATTGTAGTCTGTCTGTAGTTTTAGCAACCACAGCGGAGGAAGTGAACAAAGCCGTTCAGTCTGTGTCGGCCACACTTCCAAATATTGAGTTAAGATTAACATCTGCCTCGTTCAGAATATCCCTTCTCTTTTTGAGGTGGAAGACGGTGTTGTTTGCAGCACAGGGAATTTCCGGTAAGCTTCATAGCACTGAACCGGCGCGTTACGTGACAAACGTTAGCAATCGGGTAACATTTAAAACCTTAACACAGTCCACCCCTCCAGGAAGCAATCGCAGGAAAAAGACAATTTACAACAAAACGTCAATTCAGTCAAATCATACATCCACTCTAATTACATTTGTAATGCAATTTGGCTGATATGAAACTATATTTGATTCTCTGAAACATTTGGTGGAATCCAGATGCCAGCAGCCGTCCTAACCTTGTGCTTGCATGCGTGTGCGGACCAGTGCCAGCGGGTAACTCGCAAGCATCCCGCATGTACTGGAGACTGCGCCGCATCCCAACAACACCATCACCCCCGGGTCAGACAAGCCTGTGTTCCGGTTCAGCCATGAAAGTTTGAGCGTCTGTGGAAGACAAGAATGAATGGGAAGTGAAGAGTCGGGGGAAATGCGCCACACCGAGAGCTGCGCGTCCCTCTGACCTCATACACGGCCAGGTCAATACCAGCATAAGGGACGATGCTCAGCATGTTGGGGACGTAGCCCTTGTAGAAGGCCGCGGCGCCTTCCCGCTGCAGGATCTGTTTGGCGCAGTCTGCTATTCCTGTGAACTGACCCGTTTTTCTGAGATTGAGCCGCGTCTTCAGCACCTGATACACAGACAGAGGGACTGAGATCATTCATTTATAAGCAACCTTAGCGTTTCCTGTTAGCACCGTCGGATGATTCGTATATGTTCGGCCCGTTACCTCCATCGGGTAAATGATTGTCTGAGCTATTGCTCCAGCCAAAGAGCCGGCGACGAACCTCTCGTGAAGCCTCAGAGTTCTTGTTTCATCATGACCGCGCATCACAGTTTTGATCTATGCAGAACACATGGAAGGCAAAGGTTTGGGATCAGCATCACTGTCAAACATTTATGCTCTGTGATCTTAAATAAACTCAAAACTAAAGGGAAATGTAGCTACAAGACTTAGATTTTATATTACTAACATCTTAGTTTCGTGCCATTCATTAGTTTGTGAGAGAAGAGCAATACCACTGCCTTGTTAATTAATACAAGTTAAATTTCCAGCAGTTAATTTTCAGAATGCAGCCTGTAATTATGACTGTCTGCATGCATCGTTGTGACCACATCGTATTATAGTCGGATTGAATTGGACTGTGGTTGATTGTATTTGTCTTGGATTGGCCCAGATTTACTTGTACTGAAACAGTCTGTTTAGTTTCATATAAGCTGACTTTGTATTCATAAAGCTTCTCAAGATGGGGTTTGTTGTGAATTTGTGCATCATAAATATCACAACCCACACTGAACTGAACTGAACTGAACTACAATAGAATAGAACTGATTGGATTAAACTGAACTAATCTGAGCTCTGTTGTATTGGACTTATTCAAATGAAAGAGAAGTTAAACTTAATAGAATAAAATCAAATGAATTCCAGATGACGATTGAAATGAAAATTTGGATATCTGAAGCTTATTCGGGTCAGACTGTCATCTGCGAAAGAATCTCATTGTCTGTTGTTTGACTTTTACTACAATTTTGACCTTCTTACTGCTAGGTTAGATTTTTTTCCTTTTAATGACACACAGTGTATAATCCATCTGCTTTTGACTTACAAGCTAAGTGTTGCCATACGGGAAAACAAATCATTTTTAATGATAATTTAACGATACGATACGACAGATCCAGCTCAAAACTCAAGTCCAACAGGTGTCGTAGAAGTGCTCACCTGTTCATAAGCGGAGAATTTGATGGCAGTCTCAGGAGCGATTTTCAGGACATTGACTCCGTTGCCTCTCCACAGAGACCATGGTCCTCCCTCGTTCAGCATGTACTTAAACCCGCTTAGAGCGCTGCCTCTAAAATCAGAGGAGCCGTGTACCTGTACAGAGAGGGAATAGTTAGGTATAAGACACTCCTTTTCTCATACATTTTACAATACTGCTGTTGGACTGACTTGTCTGAAGACTTTGAGGCGGTCCAGTGGAGCGGTTCCGGTTCGGGACACAGATCCGGCCATGACTCCTGCCATCAGCTGCCGCCACATGTAGCCAGATTTCTTCTGCGCTTCCGAAAACTCCTCTGGGACCGTCAGCTGCTCGCCTGTGTCCAATATCTACTGAGACCATAAATCGGGGAGCAAAGAACAAGCTGCACATTTCAAAATAAGGAGTTAGAAATAAATCTCAGACATTTGATATTTTGTAGTCTAGAGACCGATTGTAGGAACCACCTCCGTCACGTTCCAACTAACTGCGGCGTCTCTGTTTTTTTACAGATGTTCTTGTTCAAGTTCCGCAAGCTCGTTTACCATTGAACGCTTCCAGAACCGAGCCACATCCTCCATGTCGCTCAGGTGTTTGAACAGGAAGTAGTCGCGCCACTCACTCCAGTTAATCGTCATGGTGCCGTCCCTGTCCATGCTGAAGAAAAACCAAACGTATTAACAGGCACACTGACGTAGGCACTGCAGCCATAACGTATGATAGGAAAGTTTATTTCTAAAGGGCTGGAACGATGAATAGGATTCATTGTGATGAATCCATTATTGGAATAATCGTCAATTAATTTAGTAATCAATTAATCAATAACTTGAGTGTATAGTAAAACAACACTTCAATGACCGAGTCAGCAAGTAATGTGGATGGGCGATCTGAATTTAAGTTTATTATGATCTTTTAGGGTATATGTTGGAATAATTATAAAAATGGTGAGATAAAGTATTTAAAATCTATTGTAGTGTTTTTTTTAAGACTTCATGGCTAAAATTGCACATCATTGCAGTCAAAGCACTACAAACTTAAACACTACACTTAAAAAACCGCCATAAAAAACAACCAATTATAAAACAAGCTACTTTAGGACTCCAGTTACTTTAAATAAGTAAACAAAGAGTAACTGTATTTAATGATATTTTAAAATACATTAATATTTATTACTCCTATCAAATAACTAACAGCTGTCACTACCAATTCATAGGGATTTTTCTACTTTTTTAATTAAAATTTTTACTTTCACTCAGAGAATGAGCTTGGATCCATCCATTTATTCATTCACAAAGTCCTTATCCTGGCAATTAGCAAACAAATTAGTTTTGCAAACCTAACTACGATAAAACAGGAGAGATTTAGCCTGACTTACCGTTGGATTTTGTGAAAAAGCCAGATTCTGTCTGTTTTTGAACGGTTCATAAATCTGGCTACAACTGTGTAGTGTTGTGAAGAAGAGCCTGGATGACCAACCTTAGCATAATCCTAGTGGCATCTTCAGGGCTAACATTCACACCGATGGTGTGCAGACAGTCCTGAATGTCTTCCACATCAATCCGACCTGCAGATATGAAGAGACAGCAGAACACAAGAAGGAAGTTGGGAGGTTTGGGATAAAACAACATGTTAAAAAAACAACAACACTGAGGTTCATTGTTCTTCCGTCTTAATCCTTTCGGCCACAGACCGTCTTTGTTTCTGTCCACATGGTGAAACATGACTTTAAGCTGCTTCTCATGGTTGTGAAGGTACTCGACAAACTCCTCGAAGTCCAGGACTCCGTCTTGGTTGGTGTCCCCAGTCTCTACAATCTGACAATGTAAGTGAAGAATTTAAATATATTATCTATCTATCTATCTATCTATCTGTCTATCTATCTATCTATCTATCTATCTATCTATCTATCTATCTATCTATGAAATAAATATATATAAATAATATATTTGGCCATGTTTAATGAATGTATGCCCATAATTCTGCTTAGGAGTAAAAGTCGCTGAAGGTTTGTGGCCCTGCTTACTCAAAGTAGAAGCAAAAAGTGTGGATGATAAGAGAAAAAAAATACTTCAACACCTGTGCTGATGGGGCAAATGGGTCACACTTTGGATTGCCACCCTGCTTTATTGAAATATCCTCCCTAAAAAGCCTACATACAAATGAACCTAAAATACTAAAATATAACAAATTATTGGACAGTAAAACAAACAAAAAAATGGTACCTATAGGAACTGAACAAAACCTCAGAAATACAACCAGGACAACTTGATAATATATGAAAAAATACAAGGAGTACAACAGGGATAAAGGTTACCATTCTCAGCTTACAAGAGCAGCCTCCTTAGACAGAAATAACCACCACGCTGCCCTTCACGTGCCCACATGCAGAAACCTTCACAGACACATGGCCACACGCACACAGCGACTCTTCTCCTGTCGTGATTTTCATGTTTTCTCTAACTTTACATATTAAACACAAAAGCAGAGGAGGAAAACGAAACGGCAATACGGAGAAACGGCGAAAAGCAAAGCGCCACAGACAGACCGAGGAGAGTTAAATTGCCTGCCTGTGTTCACAAAACAGCCACGCCGCTGATGTTCCGGCACAAACTGTACACAAACAAACCGGAGGTCGCACGGTTCAAGAGCGTTTACGGGATGAAAGCAGCGGAAAGGCTGCACACTTTTAACCAGACCTCAACAGAAACCACTGAGTGCTAAGACCCACAAACATGTGTGGGTCACTGTACACTGTTACAAAAACCAACTCAAGCCACTTCACATGGCGCAGTTTGAATAAAGATGGGCCATTATCCGTTTTACTTAAAGTAATATTTTTCATTTTGTTTTCCTTCCATTATTACGAGGGACACAATTAACCCTGTTATGTTCTGTTATACAACAAAGTAAAAGATTGGCATATAGATCTTGCCAAAAATGATTATGAAATTTAGAAAAAGATGTTAAAGATGTTAAAGATGTAATTATTGTTGGAAATATCTTCCAACAAAATAAATACAAAATAAATTGTTGGAGAAGATATTTAGATGCTTTCTGGGTGGGGAATATTTATATTTTTTTTAATTTATGTTTATCAATTCATAAATTATTTGAGAGTGGTTAGACAGGAAAGTGGGTAATGAAGACACGCAGCAAAGGTCATCAGGCCGGGACTCGAGCCCGTGACGTTCGTGTCGAGGACTAAGGCCTCCACATGTGAGTTGTGCTTTACCCACGCGCCACCACATCACCCCAGGTGGGAGACATTTCATCAGACTTTTTAACATAGTTTCATTTAGTCTGTGATAAACTACAAACCTTCTTTTCTTATTCGCCCTGAATGGAGGGTGCTTACTTACCTTCTTTAGGCAGCCGTTGGAGAGCCCTCTGTGTGCCAGCCCCGCCTCCAGCTCCAGCATGTCAATGCGTCCGTCTTTGTTGAGGTCCAGCTGTTCGAACAGCTCAGCCCAGTGCTTCCTTCTCTCCTCATCTGGAACAAAATGTTCACCTTCCTGACACTGCACCTTCAGGATCCAAGTCGACCGCTGGGTTGTCATGGCCGGTCGTCACTTGGAGTCAGCTGCAATGCAAGAGCATCAGTTCAACAAGCTTCATAGCGAACAATGAACATTCTTCACACCCGCACACCGAGGCAGCGATGGACTTTTAGACTTGGCTTCTTCACCTGAAGCCCAGAAGGGGAGCCAATGCAGTTGTGCTGAAGGTCTTTTCAATTAAATATTCATGCAGACATAACCAAATGTCTTATTACTGCACATATCAGGCAAGATATTGAAAGATTTCACCAAGAGTACTTGAACAGATGATTCCTTGGGTAGGGATACAACCCTCTCTATGCAACAAGATCTGGAGATGCAAAATCAATGAAGGTCAAAAATAACAAGGGACAAAATATGGAGAATCATACTGGTTTAAACCTTTGAGGTTTTTGTTGTGTTCCTTTCACACCTGAATTCAATTTGTCAAAAAATGTCACAAGGAGGCTCTTTATTTGGAGTTTGATGTATTCAGGTGGTGATTTATGGCATTCATAGCATTTATGAACAGCTCTAACAATTTCTTTTAAAAAGCTGAGCTTCATCTTTGAGTTAATTTCAATTTATTTTATTTATATACCGTCAAAAAAAAAAGAAAAGAAAAAAAAGATCCATTTGCAAGACAGCTGATCCAACTCAGTAATCCAGTCACAAAGCCATATTCCTCCTGGACCATACATACTTTCTGTGTTAAGAAAGTACTCGTACATTTCTGTCAAATATTTTGTCTAGGATAGAAAACACAGAATCAATTAACTACATGTGCTTTTTATGGAAAAATAAAAGTAGGTAAACAATGATGAGCCGGGACTCGAGCAATAGCTGTTTCAATAACTTCATCCAAGAAAGAATCACAACTATGTGATTCTTTCTTTCTCTACTTTCTCTAGAAAGAATAAAAAAACAAGGAGAGAACACATTATAAATGATGTCAGTAGCCCCATCAGTGACTTTTACCAGTAGAATCACAACTAAACACAGGATCACAGGGCCAGGAGTCATTTCTTTGGAAAGCAAAAAAGAGAGTAGGTCAATTTTTGTGAGGGTTCCCTATAAACTATGCCATGTTTATAGGGAACGTTTCAGAAAGAAGAGGTACAAAGTCAGTTGAGGCAAACTTCAGAAGTTCACGTCGCGATATTGAGTCTGTTGTTGCATGTCCTTCCCCTCCATTCTCCCTCCCTGCCCATTTCCTGACCGGTTACCGTCAATAAACTCCTCTAACACCACCGAGTCTTCCTGCAGCTTGAAGGTGATGTTTAGCCAACTCTTTGCACTTTGAGGGAAATAAAAAAATGTGTGAGCATAGGGCACCAAAACTGACTCCAGCCCAGAGGCCCGGATTTCCCTAAGTCCGGCCCTGGTAGGCATAGTTTACAAGAATGAAAAACATTTTCCCTGTTGACTGTTTTTTCTTTTTCAACCGGCGAGCATATTTAGGTCCTTACAGTTCAGCACCGAAAATACTTCTGCTAATGCACAAATCATCTCTTATTCTGGAATTATGTACAAATTACATGACGATAATAAAGACACATTAGCAATTAAAGTGTATATTTTCAGCTCGCAGCTCCACGCACTGACGCAGGCTGCAATGATAATCACGCATAATCTAATCCTCCAGCAGTTATGGAGGCTGTTGGAGTCTAATTATAAAACCCAGCAGACCTCTGCCTCAGCCTGACTCACTGTTTATCTGCACGCCGAGGCGCCGCCGTCCATAGGCGGATGCAGAGGAGGGTCGTGACTGGCGGGAGAAAGCAGCGGCTCCGGAGCTCCGTGTACTGGGGCCAGTTGACGCGGATCCACTACGTCCCAGTGGATCCCGCGGGTTCCCGGTTTAGCCCAGCTGTTCGCTCCGTGCTGGGTGGATTTCCTTCACACGGTTCTGTTCACGAAGCAGGAAGAGGGGAGAGAGAAGCAGTCCGCTGGCGGCCACGGTGTCCGATGAGTGAATGTGGAGGATGTAGAACTGGTTCAAAGCTGCGTGTTCCACTTCTCTCCTCTTCTTTAATGCTTAGCTGACTTATTTCCCTCAAGCATTCACAAGACGCATTCAGATTACTTATAATATTTTTTTTTTCTTTACCACCAAAACGGTTCCTCTTTTCTTTTATGCGTGCAAACGTTTAGTTCGCCTTTTTCTTTCATTTGTGCAGCACCTGCAACTATTTAGATGCCAAAAAGATATACACACAATCTCTGCTTAAGCTCTTATCTGAACCAACTAAACACAACATGCACAGATAACATTTCAAAGCTGTAACTGTCAGGACTTTATGTCTTCAGTGCGTTTGCACCGCAGGTTTCAAGTTTCCTCACATGATAGTTGCCATTTCACTCCGGTCGCCCACTTCTCGTAAACAGTGAGGAGGACATCAGCTCCTTTCCTCAGAGGACTGTTAAAGCAGCTTCCCAGTGTCCAACTGGTGCTTTAATGGCACAAATATGAGAACAAGGGCTGCCAGCATTTAGCTGCGTGACAGCGTAGGATAGAACTGGGCAATACTTATATTGAAAATGATTAATTTTATTGTTTTAATATGAAATACCGCCAAACTGTTGATATGACCTTTCTTGTTTTATCCTCAACTTCTTCTTTAGTTGTTTTTCTCGACTTCTCTTTTCACTCCACACGGTTGATTTTTATATTTTTAAGCAGCTACGAAGAGGCCTGGTTAAATTGTTGCTGCGCTAGTTACTCATCAGGTTGTTGCTAGGTAACCAAAGAGCGAGTGAGTTAGTTGCTGCCACCCAAAAAGCAGGGCGGTTCTTTCTGACATTTTCTATTGATAATGATCAAATGACTGTCACGATATGTTGATTTATTACCCACATTGCTACATGGTTAAAATAAATAAACAAACAAATAAATAAAAAAGGAAGGTCAGAGTCCTGGGGAACGCTAGGACACTGAAAAGACAACAAATAAACTAACAGAGTGAAAGACTAAAAACAAATGGAAAACTATTAACATGGCCATTCATGATGAAAAGAGAGTGTTACGGCATGGAAAACATCCCTGAACAGAGCCAACCGCACAGAAAATACAACATAGAAAGATCAAGGGAAATCTAAAAATAATAATAGGCAACATCAGAAATTAATGCAAACCAACTAAAAGATATAAAATGAATGGGTATTAAGGAATATTGAGAGAAGATTTCAACCATCATCTTAAATAATTATGATTATTCTAAAAAAATTTTTTGGAAGAATGACAATTTTTTTTTTTTTGAAAAACAGAGTGAGGAGGAATTTGCAAACTGCAAAGATAGCATGCATGGCAGATAAATAAAAGCTAAAGAAAAACATGATGCCACCACCGTGGCATCATGCTACCACGGTGGTGGCAGCATGATGCCGCCACCACCGTGCTTCACTGTGGGGACGATGTGTTCAGGGTTATGTTCAACATTAGATTTCATCCCAAAATGGGATTTTTATTGAACTTTCTTCTGCAATTTTGCTGTGGAGCTCCTCAGATGCTAACCAGCTGCGCTAACAAACTCTGATCCCTTCACAGAACAGCTGGATTTACACTGAGATTAAATTACACACAGGATTATTCTATATAATTAACAGGTGAATTCTGAAGGCATTTGCACTGGATTTTATTTAGGGGTAAAAGAGTATATGTGTAGTCTTTCTGTGCATTCATGCCAGTGTTTTCAGATTTTTTTTTTTATAACATTTTGTATTTTCTTTCCATTTCAGAACTATTCACTACTTTGAACTGAACTATCAGACAAAATACAATAACATAAGACATATAGTGGAAACGTTCATCCATTTGCAAGGTGTTGCTTAGTGACAATTTCCCACGGTTTCAAGGCCCAGTATACACCTAATTTTGCATTAATTTCTACGCTGTCGGCTGCGTGTGAACAATAGCAGCATAATTGATACTGCAGAGCTGAACTACTTGTCCGTTATAAAACTCATACAGAGTTGTCATACTGCTTCTCCACCTGCTCCTCCATCATCACCTCATTATCTTTCTGCAGAACTCCACAGAGCGTCCATGTTTGGACCAACACAGACCTTTATGAGGCTGCCAGTGTACCCTGACCAAACACACACACACAGGCCTGCTTCTTTGATTTTCCTTTCATATGCACTGACCTGCTTTGTGTCTCCTGCTGACAGGTCTACCTGATCTGTTCCCCATCTCATCCCTGTTCAGCTCCCAGCTCCACACCTGCTGGTCTGAGAGCAGCAGATCGACGGATCAGATAAGCCACATGTCCACCGCTGTATATAAGAGCGGCGCATTCAAGCCCCGGAGACAGACGGATAAGTTATCTACTGTAATAATATTCTGTTAAGAGCTGGTTTTTAAATATGTGTAAGGGACTCTCCTACCTGCCTTCCTCCTGCTTGGAGAAGTAAGTGTTTTTCTAGGAAACCAAGCGATATATGTTGCTGGGATATGAAGTGTTTAAAATGTAATTTCATGCGTTTTAGGGCAAAAGGGATGCGAGTGAAGCTGAGCCACCTGGCTGAGATCCACCACAAGCAAAAGTGACTAAGTGAAGTTGGTTTTAGGTTAAATATGTGGTTATAAAGATGCATTTTTAAATGAATTTTTGCCTAATTTTCAGGGTACAAGATGGAAAAATCCTGCAGGATCTGGAAACTCTGCTGGGCAGCAAAAGTAGGACATTTCATTTCTGTTTGAAATTCTGTTCATAAAAATCTTTTTAAATGACTTTTGGTTGAAAGACACTGACTGAGAAAATTTCTCAGAGTCTTTAATTTTATTCCTATACAAACTTAATAACTATATGGCTGACATGCCAATAGAAATATGCTGTAAGATGACATTTAATTAAAACGTTATTGCAAGAAAAAAAAAACTTTTTAAAAGAAGCATATAAATTATTATTCTTGTAGATTTATGTTAAAACTGAGAAATTATGCTCATTGAACTTAAAATGGCTCATATATGGAAAATTAGAATAAAGTATATTTAAATGTTATGATTAAATGTTATGAGTGAGTGTGAGGTGGTGGTAGTGAGTTAGATATTACTTATCTAACTCTGCAGTTCTATCTATAGTTGTTTCTGCTCTAGAAATTAGAAACAACTAGTTACATTTAAGCAGCATTTTTATTATTTAGATTATTAAAAATTTGCTTACATTTCTTTAACATTGTTATTGCATCCAGTTAGCTGCATATACTCTAGAAGTATTTATGTATTAAAGATTTTTCAGATTAAAAGTTCAGTATGATTGTGCGTGTTGCATTTATCAGTTTATTAGAGGGTTTTTTTCAACTCTGATTTTAGGTTTGAACACTAATTTATATACTCAGGCAAATAACTAGGTGTTTATGTTTAATAAGAGTCTCAAATGTCAGACCATCCACCATTGCTGGCAGCTCTGATGGAGCTTAAACTAAATAAGGTCTTTGTTATAATTTCAGAAATTAATTTAAAAAAAAAAAAAACAACTGTTTTACAACTAAATTTACAATTAGCGGCAATTTCTTATTTTAAAAAAATATAACTGAAGCATCTTTTTTTTAACCTGTACTTTAATGTTTTAAATGTATAGGTTTACAAGAGCTGTTGTGTGTATTTTTAATTCTGGGAGTCTGTTTTTGTCTTATAGTGAGAACACTTATCTCCAGAAATATAATTTTTTTTAATGTTTTTAATTAATTACCATAAATATTTTTGAAATACCAAATAGAGTAGTTTTTATGGTATTTTTGTTGGATTTTGTTTAATTATAAACCTAATATTCAGAGATTTATTTTCTTTGCAAACGACGTGTAAGAAACTCACCTAATAATTACTAACAAAAACAAACGGACTGCAGAAAAGGAAATCGTAATTATGTCTTCACAGGTAATTTTGCTGTTAAAAATTGTACTGTGGAGAGTAAAATTGGCACATTTGTGAATTTACTCTCAATAAATTGGAAAGAAAAAAAAAAGATGTTGATGAAAGATGAAAAAAAGATTAGAGAAAGGACTCATAAAGAAGCAAAGGTGTAATTAAGTCAGGCCATGCAAGTTGTAGCATATCGGTAATGTAGGATGACACTTTATGATTTTTAACTCAACTTAAAATAACGTTTACAACGTAAATTAACTTTAGTTTTGGAATATAATTAGACAATTGCACAGTTTGAGTCACACAATATTTAAAACATTTTATATTTTACACCATAAACATACCTTCTGTCTCTGTCAAGTGAGCTGCTAATGACAAGATACATTTTTAAGCTCCGTTACAATGTCTTTTGATTGTTGCCGTTACGCTGCGTTAACACTAACAGTTAAACCGGAAATCGCCCCTTCAAAATAAAAGCACCAGGAAGTTCGTCACCATTAAAGCTAATTAAGGGTATCAGTCATGAGTATATTTCATTTGTATATTGTAGTCAATCTTTAATCCGCTTACTTTCCAGATGCTGCAAAAATGTTTTTATATTTAAACTTGTTTATTCTGTATGAATATCAGAGTTGGTAACTGGTTACATTTACTCAGCTACACTTGAGTCAATTTTTGGAAAAAAAATTTACTTTTAGGAATATTTTTTACTACACTGTGGTTTTTAATTTTACTGAGTTATTTTATTATAAAGGAACACTACTCTTACTTGAGCAAAAATTTCTGGACTCTACCAACTTCACTGAATGGAGAACAAGCTTGTTTTAATTTTAAATTGACACACATGGAGTTTTTTTTTTAAATTAAATTTCCATAAGTTTTATATTAAAAGAAGTTTATTTGGAAAATATATATATATATGTTGGCCTGATTTTGCTATTTTGGTATTTAAAATGCTAGAATATAACTTTATATTGTGGTTTGTCTGATGGTATAATTATTAAACATTAAATGAAAATATAAAATGACTCTTACCTTCGACAACAGTCTGTGGAAGCTTTCCCTCCAGGTCGATGCCTTCTTGATGCTGCTGCCTCTACATAACTGCGTCACTGTCCTTTCAGTCGGTCTTCAGGCGTTTCGAGGGTTCCTGCGTTCAGAGTTCAGCGAGGAGAACCTGGAGTTCTGGCTGGCCTGTGAGGACTACAGGGTTTCCCCTTCAAACATGCAGAAGACCAAAGCCAGCAGCATCTACAACCAGTTCATCAACCCTGATGCTCCACTGGAAGTCAGTGAAGGAGCGCAGCGCCAAAAATTTATGAATCTTCAAGCCTGTTTTGACCTCCAGTTTTTCGTCCATCTCAGGTGAACCTGGATGCCGAGACCCGTGAGGCTCTGCTGAGCGTGATGGACTCGCTGTGTGCCGACACTTTCAACCTAGCGCAGCAGATGATCTACAGCCTGATGGCCAAGGACTCCTTCCCTCGGTTTCTCCGCTCTCACCACTGCGCAGAGGCCATCAAGGCTTATTAAGCTTCCTAGCTGAGAACGGCTTCAGAAACTGATCTTTTCTGCTGGACTTGACTGTAATGTGCAATTTATTTTAGCAACATGTTTAGTCATGCAACAGAAACAGTAGCATAATAATTATAATGCTTAAATGTAGATGCAAAAAAATAAAAAATACTTCCCCCTCTGCACTGCATAAGCTACTAACATTTACAAAGACTGAAATAAAGAGTGGGTTATATAAATCTCTGAATGTGCCATCTTGTGATTTATTCAACATTACTGAATAGATCCACTTGTCAAAATAAATTTTAATTTGATAGAATTGCAAATATAACATTTCAGATATATTAAGTTTTAACACAGGTTAGGACTGGGCAATAATTCAATAACATATACATATATATACAGCGATAGACACGAGATTAATTTCAGTAGATAACATGTCAGATTTTTCAGTCATTTCACAGAACTCTGAGCCAGAACCGGATGGGGGATGTAGGCTGAGGAAAGGCTTTAGCTGCTCAACCTCTCCTGGCTAAGCTAAGCAAAAGTGGTGGCATCAACTAACTCTCTCACTCTTTGGTTGCTTAACAACAACCTGTTGAGAAACTTGCAGCAGCAGTTTCATGTTTCGCCACTGTGCCTCATAACTGCTTAAAAATAATAATAAAAAAAAAAGACAGTGAAAACTTTGGATAAAACAGGAAAGGTTTTAAACCTATGAAATACTGCTAATCAATAATTAACATTAACTGATATGAATTCCATATATCACGATTATATGATGAATGTATCATATATGGTGATAAATTTTTTTCAGCCATATCGCTGGTTTACCATCAGAGGTCATTCTTCTATAATCTGTACCTGATTTTAGCTTCAGGTACAGATCATGTACTTGTGCAGGTTCGTTTCTGTAAACATCTAAATATCCAGGCTGAAAACAAATACGGAAAACAAAAGCACAAAACATTTATCTCACCTTTTTTTTTTTATTGTACAAACACTATAAAGTGACTGAAGGGAAATGGAACCACGCTGAACATAAAACAGCAAACACTGTGTTTGAATGAATTCTCTGCAGCCCCAGCAGAGGTTCCATTAAAGTCCATAACCTGATGAGACCCGGGGCCCGGGCGGTGGTCGTTCTCATTTGGAGCTGGTTCCAGGGCGGGCAGCAGCGGACTTTCCTTTCCCCTCAGCACCTTTAACAACAGCCAGGGGCTTGTGGAGGGAGGAGCTGGCCTTCTGGGTCACTTCCTGCTCAATCTTGTTCCTGATAGCAACCTCCAGACCCTTCAGGGAACGGCAGAATTTAAATGAAAGTTTAAGAAACTTCAGTGAGATCAAAATGTTTACACTGAAGAATGTTCTCACCTTCTTTAGCTTCTGTTGCTGAACCACTTGAGCCTTCTTGGGTGCGATAATCCTCCCTTTAGAAGAAATATAAGGATGTAGGTGAACATCGTTATGTTGAATTACTGTTTGCTTTTCAATATAAGAGGGTAACATCCTACATGCCTTTACCAATAAGCTAATAAGAGTAATATCAGATGTATAAACTGTTTAAATCAAATACAGGTCACAGAGACCGTCTGTTACACTTAACACAACGTGTTTGGTCACATGTTTAGTTCATATCCGGTTCTTTTTCCACTTACCAGACCTAAAATAAAAGAATTATTGAAACAACAGAGTCATACCTCCTTTCTTCGGTCCTTTTTGTTTGTTTTGTTGGTGTTTCTTGGACCCTCCAGGACGCTGAGCCTTAAATTTCTTTGAGCCTTGAGCCATTTTTACGCAGAAAGAACACAAACTCCTTCTTCGTGTCACAGCGTGGCGCTTTACGTCCGTCTTTGTTCGGTTACCGCCCCCTGCTGGTTATTTAGCGACACACAGGAGATATTCAAATCCCAGGGTTTAGAGTTTTCTGCTCTTTTCTCAGAAAACCCCCCCCGAAAAAAACACAAACAAACAAACAAAACTAACTGTTGGATGATGTATTTAAATTTTTTATTTAGATTATTTTTTAAATTATATGTATACAGAAATGTTATAGCCCAAGCAATCATCGGGATGAATGCTGTCTGATGAACAGTGAACTGAACGGGTGAGGAACATACTGAGAGGTATGTTGGTTATTTCTTCCATTTTTGCTTTTTGTCACCCTTAAATGTTTGAGATTAAACAAATTTTAATATCAGACAAATACAACCAGAGTAAGATCTCTCTGTTTTCAGAAATTATGACTCAACAACAGAGAAAATCTGCATCAGTAAAGTTTCAAGGTAAACACCACCGTGTGAGAACAAAGACACACCAACATGTTTGCTTCATTTAGTACCTTAGCATGAATATTGTAAATCTGCACTACAAAACTTGACTTTTTAAAACTGAAAACCAGTCACTAAAGTATTGATTAAGGATCTGTACCATTTGTTTCTTTAAACAAATGGTAACTATACACATTAGCAGTTACTTTTCCTAAAGCTGACTGTTTCCTTACTTTTTCCACTTAAAAGTTGATATTTCAGTTGAATGGTTGAAGCAACATGTCTTTTAAACTCTAACACAGAGTCTCTTGTAGACATATTCATAACTCTAGACATCTTTTTACATTACAGCCACAAAGTTCAATGTATTTTATTGGGATTTATTTAAAAGACTGACAAAGTGGTGCATAACTTTAAAGTAGAAGGAAACAACTGTTTTCAACTTTTTTTTTTTTTTTTTTGAGTTTGGCATGCACAAGTATGCAGTCCTTCTGGTACCTGTTTGTGAATTTAATTTTGACTGTCAGAAAAAAAGACAAGGGAAAATATGCCATTTCACTGAGGTTTTATTCTTTTTCTGTATTGATGTGAAAGAGAAATCTCTTCATTCATGACAGCCTTATATTCATATATGTATATATATATATTTATATATAAAAAAGAAGAATCCAATTTGGAACCATTTCCACGTTACAAACGTAAACAGAGATCAAGTGATTATCAATAATGAAAAACTTGCACTTAAAGAGGCCATCTGAACAACACTCCATCTATTTTAATTCCTTTTTTTGTAACACAAGAGCAGCTACTTTAAATCAGTGAAGTCAGCGTGGAAACTATGGATTTTTGGCACCAGGACATCTCGGTGTATCTATCAAACACTGCAATGTACTGACGCAGCTTCAGGACATGTTTAAAAATAAAAAAAAGGAAATCTAGCCTAAAGTCCAGTTGATTCAGAATCTAGCCACAAAATTACACTTCACTTTGGGATAAAGATCCGATCAGACTTTCAGTCCAGATTTGTTTTGTTCGAATCGGCTCGCTCTGCTGCAGCCTGGCGCTTGAGAGGTAGTGCGTTTGACTGAGGAGGCCTCCCCAGCATGGCGCTCCGATGGCCTACTCACACAGAGTCACGATGAGAACCAGGAAATGAAAAACAGACCACAGTGAGACGGGTATAATTATTGTGGACAGACAGAGAGGAGACCTTGTACCGCTTACAAAAGAAAAAGACACGGGTTTGTTTGCGACGGATCTGATGGCCTCATAGCTGCTACATACGTGTGGAGCATCGTCATAGAAACGCCCCAGAAAACGTGTCTTGAACAGAAAACAAGCTTTTGCTTAGAAGTTTTCTACGCTCGCATTGTGACCCAACTCTATGTGCCGAGGTTTAACGGGAGAGAAAAACGCAGTGAGACAACTTTACAGTTTTCTAATATATAATCAGTCAGGTGATGGATACAGTGAACAACAATGGATATTTTTTCCTCATCTTTTTTTTTTTGGATTAAAAAACTGTGAATTAAAGTTGCAAGTTAATATGGAAACAGTAGAAGTGTGTACACCATTAGGGTTATGGTCTAGAGGTTTCCCCCCCCTCTTTCATTTTTTTTAAAATAATGTAATGTTCACATGTAGTCAAAACTTTTTCCAGTTGTGTGTAGTGAAACAGCAACAGACTGATTGTCTAAAGTATGTTGTGTTAATCATTAATGAAGCCATTGATCCTGGTCTTCCTGTAGCGATACAGTGGGCTGGTTTTCAATACAAAAGTCCACTATCAACACAACTTTTAGCAAACTTAGAGGAAGGGTTATTTCTTTTTTTTGTTGTTGAAAGGAAAAGCTTTCTTAGATAGCTGACATTATGTTTGGACATAAAAAATAAAAGCTCCTGCGGGTTGAAAGCATCTTTCCCACAGCCTCTTTCAGATATGTTGAGATCTTAAGGGAAAATATATCTAATAATTGCTCTGACATGATTTGCACCGTTCAAATCATTTGCAAAAATACGAGCAAGAAATAAGTGAAGCCACATTTTTCCTTTTAGCGATCAATTAGACAAAGGTAGCACAAGCTGTTAAAATAAAAGCTTCACTTTGTAGGGTTTGACCTCTCGTATATATATTTATATATATCATTTTCCCCCCTCTTCTATAAACTACATCACAGTGGCACACACGGAGACAAAAGCTCAGAAAATTAACCAAATTGTTTAAAAAAATTTTAACCTTCCTGAAGAAACAAAATGGCTGACAGGCGGTAAGTGATAGATTTTATTTATCCTCATTTCATCCTCCCTGACTTTGATGGATTAAAACTGATTATATGCACAAAACCCCCCGCCCAATTACAAATGCAGCCTACCAGAAAAACGTTTCATTCCTGCAGTGTTTCATATGCGTGGAGACGATACTGAATCTGAAATTGAAGCCGACCCCAAATTTCCTCATTTTCCCCACTTTGTTTGATTCTTATGACCTTTGAGCACACGTTATGTGAAACTCTTGACCTCTCCGTCAACACCAAGCAGCTTTTTGGGGGAGGTAGGAACTGCAGCATCAGCTGAACGCGTCAAAGGATTTCTCAGCACCCGAATCGCTCTTGGAGCGGGGAAAACTTGCAACCACTTCTGAATAACCGCTAAAAATATCTATGTATGCATGTCGGGTAAGTTGCTGGGTTCAGAGATCTTTAGGTCTCATGTTAAGGTGAACACAGTAAATTAGGCTCAAAATTGACTAAAGTCAGCAAATATTATGCACTCACTGTTTTTGCCAAATACAAAATTAGAAAATTTGTAAATATATCTTTACCAAATCTCTCTAACTTTTCTATACGATATCAGCGCTACGTGATCTTAAGTTGTCGAAAATATGCCAAGCCTAAACATATCGTACAATAACTATGGAAAAGATCTTCTTTTTTTTTTTCATGCTTCACACCGTCAGGTTTAGACCTGTACATGACTTCAAAAAAAAAAAAAACATCAGTTAAATTTAAGAGGCGGGTTGAATCCAAACAGCTGAAGCACATTCTGCTGAAGGGAACAAGAAAGGCAAGAAGTGACCGAGAGTCTGAAGCCCGCCGACTGAAACTTGTCGGGCGGAAAGAGAGAGAGGCTTTACATTCAGACTGCAGATGGCGTTTCTGTGTTGGCTGCAATGCTTTTTTTTTGTTGTTGTTTTTGTTTTTTTACAAATACTGCAAAGGAAAAACAAAACAAAAAAAAATAAGGAAACGTTTTAAGGAAAAGTTCACGGCCACATAAAGACGGAGGCGTCTACCACTCACACCTGCTTTCTGTTCTCCATCAGTCGGTGTGGCCAGATTAGTGAAAATGTATGAAAGCAGAGATCAGATTCCTGTATTAAAGGAACAGGAAGTAACATCTATTTTCCATTAAACTGCATTCAAATTTAATCTTGATTAATCATGCTTGTTAGTAATTTGTAAAGGCAACATTAGCTTATTGAATTAATTTGCCACAATCTGACTATTTTTCCTCTGCTCGACAGCTCGAACACCCAAAAACAACAACAACAAAAAAAAAACTTGTTTCAACACTTCATTAAATCCAACAAAGTATTTTTCTTTATTATTACTTACTTCATCGGCCATAGAGGAAATTGCTACATGTTAGCTCCAGGGTGTGTTTTCATTTCAAATGATCCATTACTTGTTTGGTGACTCAAAAAGTTTTCTTTTTATCCGTTTCCAACAAGAACGCAGTCGACTTGCATTCAGACGGTTGTGGGTTTGATTCCAGTCGAAGCGCTTACGGGCTGCTGGGCACCTAAACCCAAAATGTCCTGTGGATCTGCCCATCAGACATCCATTTATTAGAATATTTCATCATTTTCTGTTTATAAATGCAAACAAAAAGAACGTCCATTCACAGAAGTTCTCTCTTTAGACTAATTAAAATCAGATAAAAGGTTAAGGAATATCAGCTTTGACGAATAAATGCTGATAATTGCTTCAATTTTAATTGGATTAAAATCTAAGTTTTCTGAAAATACAAATTTTTCAGAGGTTTTTACATTTTTATTTTTTATAGTCTTTAGAAAGTTAAAAATAACCAGTAAGAACTGGAATTGGCAGGTCAGACCTTAATGAACTGAAGAAAATGACTAATCTGTCCATCTTTACTCGTACTAGAACCTTGCATTAAAAATAAAAGTCTAATGATAAAGAGTAACAGAGAAATGGCATTAAAGTACAAAACTATGCTGAAAGACAGAAACCAGTGAACAAAATTAAGATTAAAGCCACAGGTGGCTGTTTTCTCTCTTTTTTTGCTACCAAGTAAAAAAAAAAAACTGACTGCACATAATTCACGAGTAATAATCGAATAATATTTGACAAGAAGATGCAGGTGAAGTGGTAGTGAACCAAGACCCCCATTTTAGAGTGAACTATTCCTTTAAAAAGTTAGGATTATATAAAAAAAAGCCCCAGGCTCAGAGTGTTTGTGTCTCTAGAGTAGAGTCGTCTGTCAGGACACGTGTGTGTGTGTGTGTGTGTGTGTGTGTGTGTGTTTATAGGTATTATGCAAGTATACATGTGTGATATAATACAGTACAGTCAGTGAGATGAAGACATGAAGTGAGGTATAAATACAGCCATGTCCTGTAAAAGGCTTCAGCCGATTGGTTCAAATATCTAAACGCACTGGTTAAAAAGAAAAAAAAAAAAAAAAGAAAAATTACTTTACCAAGAAAGGCTGTTTATAAACATCTACGATCTTTAATTTCAATTAGTTATAGTGAAAAAGTTCTACACTGAATAACTGAAATTAAATGTTAATATAACATTTTAAGTGGCAAATTTGATTTTAAGTAACCATATTTTTGGTTAAAATAGCAGTACCATTTTTTTTTATTTTTTTTTTACTAGCAGAGGTTAGTTTTCTACATATTTACACTACCGGCAGGGAATAGATATTTACAAGTAGGTAGCAGCATTCTGGAAATCACGACTGATATGTTATGGAAAACGTCGTGTCCTTGTTTTTTTTTATATTTTTTATTTCTATTTTACTTCTTTCCTCAACTATGACTCTAGAAGCTTATTTTGCCAAATTGAATTAAACTGTGTCCAGCTGTTGAGCGCTGTTGGCTGCAGAAGCTGTTTCAAAAGACTTGAAAAGGAAGAAAAGAAAAAAAAAACAAACAGAAAATGAATCGTGGAATAAAGTGAGACGTGAAGATGACAGAAAAGGGATTTAAAAGTACGGAGAGACTACAGACGTCTTCTAAACTCCCTGCAGTGAAAAAAATCTCCTTTTTTTTTTTTGTTCGTTTGTTTTCGATTTTGTTTGCGGCTGGCAGAGAGACTAAAGATTTTCAGACAGTGCACCACTGACACGTTACAGTGACTGTGCATTGATTAAAACCAAAGTAAAACCACAAACTGTGCACCCTCAGTGAAGACAAGAGTGTCTTTTAGAAGAGCGTGACGTGAGTGTGCAGTGGTGCACCGGAGCCAGCAGGGGGCGCTGGGAGCTCGCCTTAGAGAGCGGTGAGGCGGCCGGTGAGCGCTGCCTGGAGCTCCGACGGGAGGAAGACCCCCAGCTCGGTGATGATGCCTCCGGTGATGAGCTGGTGAGGCGTCACGTCAAATGCCGGGTTCCACACCTCGATACCTGCAGTCAGGAAATGGTGGTTGTTATTTTGACGTTTTTTAAATGGAGCATACAAGTAAAGGCCCGTTAGGTTAACTTAGATGTCTGCTCTTCTTACGCATTGCCAGTCTTTCCTGCACTTGGTTCGAGTTCCTTCGTTTGAGATCGTTTACAGGAACGTTGTTCTGAGATTTAGTGACTGGCTAACTTCCTCCTGTAGTCCTTAGGACAGGTAAAACAAAAGACGTAAATGGGAAAAAATGTCGAGGGGTTTCAACTTGGATTCTCATCCGAAACCGACACGAAAATGTATCCGAAAAGTCGATTACGATTTTGACCGATACCATTTTATTGGAGTATGAAAAGTTGCTAAATATAGCAAAAAAGTTGCTAAGTTGGCAACAGTGGGATGTCTATTGTACTCGGTACACAACTGCTGATTATTCTTAAGAAACAAAAAACAAAAAAAAAAACAGAGAACGCTCTTAGGTAAAGATTTCAAAAATGCGGCAAGAAAACCTGAAAGTTTTCAAATATGAAAAATAAATCACTACTGGTCTTTCTATTGTTTTTTTAAGTAGATAAAATAAAATTAAGCTTGACAGGCTCCTCTAAAACTGAAACAGCATTGATATTTATGGATTATGATATACTGCATAGGAAAAGACTTATTTATTTTTCACCCATTAGATTATTCCCAATGTCTGAAGGTAGACAGTGCATGGACCGCTAAATACTACAAATCCCAGAATGCTGCTGTGTTGGCTTGTCAACCACAAGACCCCTCCCTCCTCTGTTGACAGTGGTACACAACATAGCTGTAGTAACATTGAAGTTTTTCAGCTATAAGTCTTCTATTCTACGTAAAAACAACTAGATCCCGTAATGCCTTTTAAATAATTGTGTAAAAACAGAAGTAACATGATATTGTTTCATGCAATCAGATACTGACCAATGGCTGACAAGAACTGCATTTATGTCAAACCATTATTTTGAAATAATTTTAAAACTGTAATTGTAACATGGCTGTCAGAAAAGATAAAGAGCTCAGAAATGAAGAAGCACGAATCTGCCACTCACAGTCTGTCGTCCTTATTGAGACTGGTGCATTATGTCAGTGAAGCATAATGAGAAAGTAATAAATTGAATCGTTTGTCCTCAGTTCACCTAAAGAAAAAAAAACAAAAAAAAAAACAACATTCCCGTCTCATAGACTTTGCCTCCAAGGACCTCATTAGTGCTCAACCTAATCAACGCATTTGCTTTGTCTGCAACTCGGCACAAAAACGCCCCAGTCTCGACTCAACTGTGGAGACGTTTCAAAGTCTGAGACATCAGCATGAAAAGACTGAGCTCCAGCTTATCCCAGACTAAATGGAGTTTGTGAATTTTCTTTTAGCTTTTAAGGCCAAACTTCCTGAGAACAGCGTTTTTGGCGCTTTGTTTGATGTTTTCGATTCAGTGTCAGCAAGTCAAAATCCTGTAGTTTGATGGTTAAAATCCAACAGTTTGCTAAAAATGTTTAACAAATCAAGGAAAAAATGTCCAACTGATAAATCAATGTGGAAACTGCTGCCTTCATTAGAATCAGATTTTATCCTTTAAAAAGCAACTTTTCTTTTTCAGTATTTTTTTCCCCTTCATGGTTTTCGACACATCCCAACATAAAAGCAAACTCCATTTTTTGTCAGGACTGTGGAGAAACTTTACATTTAACCAGGTTTCACCAACTCAAATTTCAGACTTTAAGACATTTTAAATGCAGTTACGAATGGAATTTCAGACCTGCATCTCCACAGAAATGTACGAAATCCATCTAGCCAAGTGCCGATAAATTTGCAAAGAAGCGAAGGACGCCAGCTAGCTAGCAAGAGTATGTTAGCAGCTAGTTATTGATAGCTTCAACCGTCTCGAGTAACAAACGCATTGAAGATGTCTGAGTGCGACTCAAACGTTTTCCTGACAGAAAAAGTCCTGCGACAGAAAAACATAGATTATATGAAAGTAAGACAGAATTTAAGACCTGTGATTAACATGTGAAGGGCTAACTTCTTTTTAAAAAATGAATTAAAGACATTTTAAGGCCTTAATTTCAGATACATTAATTAAAGACTTAAGGACAGCCTGTTAACTGAATTTTCCTGTCCCGTATAAGTTGAGATGTTAATGTTTCCTACCGGGCGCCGCAATGGGGACTCCGTTTATACTGGTGAGCTCCTCAGGGGGCCGCACTTCGATGATGATGTCCCGGCCACTCTCGAGGCTCAGGTCGCACGACGTGCTGGGTGCAGCCACGTAGAAAGGGATCCCATGGTGCTTTGCGGCGATGGCCAGCTGGTACGTGCCCACCTTGTTGGCTGTGTCACCGTTAGCGACGACTCGGTCAGCACCCACCACCACAGCTGAGAGAGGAGGACAAAAAAAAAGTCGGTGAGATGTCATGGGATGAAAGACGGCGTCCTCGAGAGTCCCTACCTGTGATGTCCATTTCCCTCATGGTGAGGGCCGCCATGCTGTCCGTGATGAGCGTGGCAGGGATGCCCTCTGCGACGGCCTCGTACGCCGTCAGCCTGGAGCCCTGGTTGTACGGCCTCGTCTCCGTGCAGTACACGCGCTTCAGCCGGCCCAGGCCGTGGAGGCTCCTCACCACGCCTGCACACAGAACCGCCGTTAAGAGACGGAAACGTCCGCAGTCTGCCCTCCCGTCGGATCCGAAGCTCCCCTCTCACCGAGCGCCGTCCCGTATCCGGCCGTGGCCAGCGACCCGGTGTTGCAGTGCGTGAGGACGGTGACAGAGTCCCTCGGGACGCCCGACAGGATGTGCTGGGCTCCGTAGTTGCCGATCTTCCTGTTGTCGTTGACGTCGCGCTCCAGCATGTCTTCGATCCAGGAGATGACACTGCAGGGTGAAAGTGTATGGAAAATATTTAGTGCAAAGTAACAAATTCGTCTTTTTACAACCAAACCTTTATAATAATGTATCCAGTCTTTTACTGAAAAGTCGACTTTGCTCTATCCAGAGTGTTTTGAAAGAAAGTTAGCCAAATCCTGTTTTAATAAGAGAGTAAATTTGTCCAACAGAGTCTAAAAGAATTTGAAAACTAGAGTCTGCTCTTTTAATACAGCAAATGTGCAACATCTTTTTTTCAAGTTTTGGTTCTATGATAAATAACATCCCTTTCCTACAAAAAACAAAACAAAACAAGCACTTAACTAGACTTTCCTCCCCTCATAAAAACCTCAAAACTGCTTCAGTGTTGTGGTTACTAGCTACTGCAGGTGAAATAGTTACTACTAAAAATGGTTCCACATGACCACCGTCCTTCACAAATACCCGTTTGACACAAAGCAGCACAAACTGCTTGCAACGACACAATTACAAGGGATTCGTGAGACAAAAATGCATCTGTAAAATAATTGGGATGGATTTACCAGCAAACGAAGGGAGAAAGAGTGATTTTTATTTTTCTAACTGAGGCAAACCTGATGTGCTGTTGTCTACAAACAATCTGCAGCTGACATTTCCTGTGGCAATTACAAATTTCTTCTCATGGCAAGTGTAATGCTCACAGCTACCAATTTGCGCTCTAAAAAAAAAAGAAATCTGATAACATTAACAGTTTTTTTTTTTTTTCCCCCAAACCCACACCTGGAGCTGGTGCTGAATGAGCGAGTGTGTTAAAGCAGCAGCAGCTACTTCAGGAGAATCCAGGAAGGTGAAAGCTGGAGTCGAATAATTTCACACTAAAGTTCAATTCTGCTGGTTTCACACAAAAACAGTGCGATGTGATTTCAGGTTTTATTTTTGCAGATTTTCAGTATCCTGAAGGGTTTTTCTGTTCAAGTGTTAAGTAGGGCTGGGTGATAAAAACCGATTTCAGTTCAATTTAAAAATACTTTATCATACCAAAGGGAAATTAAACACTATTACTAAACCAATTCATCAATTTTTTGTTGCTTTAAGATCAAATTTTTTTGGGAAAATCTGGATTTTTCTTCACTAATGCCCTCCTTGTGTTTTCACAGCTCAGAGTGACGTTGGCTCGCCAAGGCCGCCATCTTGTAGGACAAGCTTCCATTTATTTGGATTTTGAGTGGAGCTCAACTCTGCAGCAGACTATGAGGGCAGATATCAGGTTGGAGTGTTTGCAGACCACCTAACTTTACAATAGTTCCTAAGAAATCGCCACAGAAAACGATCAGCAGCAGAACAGGGACTCAACGTAGGAACATCAGGTTTTTGCGCGTTGACGGACTCGTGCAGGACGTCCACCGGCCCGCCTGCCCACCTGTCCCTGAGCTGCTCCGAGTTCTTCTCCATGCTCTCGTTCTCGGCGAACTCCATCAGCTCGCGGGCGGCTCGGCCCATGTTGACGGCGGTGGGCCTGGCTGAAGTGAGGTGACACAGAGACTCCCTGATGAAGGTCACGGGGTCGTCGCCCCCGGCACCCGCCCGCAGCTCCACAGCCAGGCTGAGGCAGCCCACGATGGCGATGGCTGGAGCGCCGCGCACCTGGACAGGGAGGGAGAGGTCGGTGGTCACGCCGAGCCCGAGACGTGTTGGTCAGAGAGGCAGCGGGGGCGATCGGAAAATCTGTCACTACCGTTTTGAAGCTACAGTTAGCATGTCTGTAAAGCAGCAGAATGCAGGCTAGCCAAGCAGCAGAGAGATCGACTGATAAAAGCTAAAATCAGCTCCCAGTTTTACTCCATTATGGTAAAAAAAAACAAACAAACAAACAAAAAAACACTGACATCCTGCATAATAAGCATTTAAAACTATAATTAGTGGGTTTTTAATCCTCATGTTTTTTTTTTTTTTTTTTGCTTAAGTCACATAAATTTATACCAAATTTATACCAAATGTATAACACTGTTATACATTTTAAATTACCAGGAGAAGCTACGCAAATAACATATGAGCAACCAGATTGTTTTATACAGTTTTGTTTTTAGTCCTGTTAAGGCTGCGATAATGTGGCATTTTTAGTCCAGGTTGCAAACCCAGTGAAACAGAATTACATTTGGGGTCTTTCCAATTACTATTCATGTGGCCATTTCATCTAATACTCCTTTATGTCAGCATGTTCAAAGGTTAAGACATCATTTATCTAACATTACGTAGATAAATGACGAACATAGTAGATAATTTTGGCAGTTTAGGAGACCATACTAGAAAAGGGGACGTTAGACCTCTCAATAAATTAGCGCATACACAATAAGTTAATTAACTTTAGTTATTCAACTCAAAAAGCAAAAGTCATACACTCACTACTCACAGGATGACATAGTTCAAGGTTTTATTTCAATTAGTTTGGATGATTGTGGCTTATAGCGAGTTAATATCCAAAATTCAATGTAGATAATATAAGAACAATAAATCTGTATTTTTTTGTTGTTGTTGTTTTAAATACTTAAATTTCAGGATCACTGAGAAAGTATGTCCGTGTACCAAACTAAATTTAAAATTAAATACAAGATATACTCTCCTCTGAAAAAATTAATTAGGCCACTGAGTCACAGTTTGGTCATTTCTCTCCCTTCGCCATTTAGTAATGCAGTAGTAATGTCCTTGACATGTCGAGGCTCTCCACACCTTGAGAAGCTCCCTCAAACTTTACTCCAGAACTGTGGTTATTCCTATCGCTGGTGCACTTTTTTCCTTCCACTCAACTTTCCTTTTGATACCTTTATTATATACAGCGCTCCAAACATCCATGTTAACTAATGTGCTTTTATGGCTTACTGTCCCTGTGCAGGACGTCAGTGATTGAATGTATAAGCAATACTGTGTGCATCACATCAAAAATAATTTACTGGCTCTGTTATATTTTAATTATCTGTCCCGGACATCACAAACGACCGGAAATAAATCTTCACAAATACGTCACCCTCCGGATAACGACCTGATATACCGACATGAACTCTTTGAAGGCGTTCTGATTTATAAAAATGCACCTGTGTGAGATCACTTCTACCTCCTATCACACTCCGCGGTTCCACCCACCCAGGATCAGCCCCAGTACTCCCTGCTCGGTGTGTGTAGCTGGAAAGACAAAAGAGTGAATAACTGCTGCGCTTTAATTCATAAGAATCTCCAGGAACTTCTATGTTACGCATTTACTGTCGCATTTTTATACATTTCGGGAATGCAAAAACGCAGAAATGGAGCAGCTGGAGGCGTCGTTGAATGCAGCACAAGACCAAAACGCGAACAAAAAAAAAATCCCTGGCAAAGGTCATTAATAATTCATCAATAATCTCTCCCAAAGAAAGGGAGAAGGGTGGCTTCAAAGCACTCGATAAACGCAAATAATAAAAATAAAAATAAAAAACTATGAATGGAGGGCAGGTAGCGGGGGACGCTGCGGCTTCAGGTGAACGCACAACAACAACAATAAAAAATATGGTAGAGGCCGTCAGAGACACATGTGTGCGGCGGCGGGAGCACAAAAGAGCCGACACCAGCCACATGCAGGCACCGAGGCGAGCCTACCTTCATGGACTTGATGGCCTCGTAGGCGCCCTGCACGGAGCGGATGTCTTCATACACGGTCTGGTGTGGCAGCAGCAGCTGGTTGAGGATCTGCAGAGACCCGGACCGGTAGCGGATCGCTTCCAGCGTCATGACCGAACAAATGAAGGAGGATGATAGTAGAGGAGGAGGAGGAAGAGAAGGAGGGGGTAGGGGGATATACACGCTCTTATCACGTTCAGGTTCTTCCACACACACACAGAGTCTCTCCGTGACGGAACGAATCCACGCTGAAGTGACCGCGGCCTGGCGGAGGAAGAGTCCCGGGAGGCGCCGCAAGGAGAGGAGGAAGAGGAGTGGAGGGGTGGGGGAGGCAAGTGTAGCGAGACGGGGAGGAAGAGGAGGAGACGGTGTTGCTACGAAAAAAAAAAACAGCAGAAGATCTCCTCTGGCTGTTAAGAAGCAATAAAAAAAAGAGTTGAAGGCAGGACTGGAACCCTCCACACACCGACAGGAACTGAAGGCGGACACGGAACCACGTGTTCAGCCGAGCAGGAAGACCTCAGCTCCGGATCCACGCCCACCAGAGTCCCCGCTGGTTGTCCAATTTTATCAAGCTGCTCTTTTCCCGGCTGCACCATCCCCCCCTTTTGTCTGGGGAAATTTCACACTCACTCATGTTATTTGCATAACACCAAAGAACCAGCAGCACCCCGCATACAACAGTGGGCACAGCCTGATAAAAGGAGTCTATTTTGGTTCAGTTTTTATTGTTTTGGCCCACTGATTCTGTGCAAGACCTTAATAAGAATATTACTTCCAATAATAAGGAATATCAGAGCAACAAACCAGCATACTGTGTTCTTTTTTTCTTGGATTTTAGGGAATTTAATCAAAACTAGCTGATTTGGGCCAGTTATAAATAAAACTAATTGTGCACAAGATCTGAATAGACATAAACTCCAGGCCCAAATTTTATTTTTTTAATGCTTTAAAGTAAAAATACTGTTATTGTCTGGCATTTTTGTCAGTGTATTCAAGACACAACTAGATATGAAAATAAATATAACAGGGCCCTGCAACTTTCCCCTCATTTTGTCACTTTATAACCACCAGCTTCATGTGGTTTTATGTACAAAGTACACCAGGATTTAAGGGAAAATTATTCATGTTTTTCAGTTTATGTAAAATTTGAAACATTTTATACAATCTCCTGTATAATTTTTTTTTTTTTTATAAATCAAGCGCTGATTGATTAGGTGTGCATTGACGGTCAGTTTTCAAGTCTTATATGAAAAATATACAAGTATAAAAGATTATCCTATTGCAGAAAAGCCTGACTGCATTAGGAAACAATACAATTTTCAAGCGATTTTTCTACTTACTCTTTACGTTCTACTTCACTGGTCTACATTAACCTTTGCATCTTTTGGACTAACGGTCAGGTTTTGCAGTAAATACACTTCAAATTAACAGCAACAAAGGTTTTTTTTTTTATCTCCATCTGGAAATTGACTATAATAGTCAACAGTGGAACATCGATCAATGTTTTGATCGATGTTCGATCAATGTTTTCCTCAGAAGCATGCATGTAAAAGCATGTAAAAAAAATAAAATAAAACCAAAAACCAAACGTACTGATCAATAAAGTTAGATTTCCCTTTAGCTAAAAGAAATGAAAAATCAGGACAAAAGAAAAAAGTTTTCACGGTTTTATTTCTTTTAAAACCAACCTCATACATGAGATCATAAAGCCTGAAGAATCAGGAACATTCCTACTTTTGAGCTGTGTTGATAACCAAAACCTGGAATATATAAATAGAGTAACTTAGTTAGTGGAAAAAAAATGTGACATTTATACTGATTGCCCATTTATGACTTAAAAGAAAAATAACAATCATGGTTTAACCAACAGAGGAATATGTTTCATACAGTTATTTTAACAAAAGATAAAAAAAAACATGAGAATCAAGCTTTTAGGACATAGAGGGGAAAATAACAAGAGTGAAGGACCAAACAATTAGAGTGAGGATGAGTGTGTGTGTGTGTGTGTGTGTAGCATGGTGTAAATGCAGGAAAGGAGCGTGAGTCACCAGCAGGACACATTTTTACCGATGTCTTTCTTTTTGCTGTCCCATCACCATGAATGCTGATGAGCTTGTTGCTATGAAAACAGGATAGCTACAGAGGCCAGGAGGTCACAGGAGGAGTGCAGTGATTGTTAGGGATAATATGGGGTGAAAAGTTTACACACACACACACACATATATATATATAAAACAAAACAAGTGCTGAGCTACATGACGCTGTAACGAAGCTATATATGAGCCATAATGAGGCAACAAAAGCAGTTCCAGCCCAGAAAAAACTAAAAAAAAAAACTTTTAGTGCTCAGGACTTTCCCCAAAGCGCTACATGAGCACTGATTGAATTCAAGCAAAATTAGAAAACACTATTTTAGCTACAGCTCGTCATGGTTGGCTGATGGTTGATGTGTTAAGGACATTTCTAGGTTTAGGACAATGAACGATTAATTATTTAAAAAGTATGCTGCTCCATTTTTTTTGTTTTGTTTTTAGATTTGTTTTCCGCCATCACTTGATGAAGATAAAGTTCATATTGATGAATTTTGAAGAAGACATTCCTGTGTGCGTTTCCTCCTAGTTTTCCGTTCTCAGGTTACAGTATTAGGACACACCGATGTTTAAGACGACAAAAACAGACGCCACGTCAGATCATCACGTCCACCATCCAACGTGGAAGCTACTAAAATAAATCCCGCATCCAAACAAATGGGCATCAGTGCAGACACACAAAGTATGGAGACTCATTCTTGCTAAATGCGAAAGATCAAGTCCATCAGTAACCCTACAAATGCTCAGTCACGGTCAAAATAATGTTCAATATAAACATGGAGGTTTTGGCTTTTAATGATGCATCTAAAGAGTTCTTTCAACGTGATGAAACTACCATACAACTTCAAAACAACTATTTTTGTCAAACCCACACAAGAGCAACATTTTACACCCAGACACACACTGCCGCTAATATCCGGTTGAATGTCCTGCACACTTTCTGGCATCATTCTGACTGCATAAAGGCCACTTGAACCAGGAACGGCTTAGTTACATTGGCTGATTTCTTGACTCAGACTCTGCTTTTGAGCACAGTTCATCAGTTTTGAAGAGGATGAGGCCAGGACTTTTGTTAGGCTGTTCAGGAATCCTTCCAAAAATAGTTTTAAAACAGTCAAGCACGGTGGTGGCAGAATCATGGTGAGAGTATGTTTCACTACCAGTTGTATTGGTGTACCGCACAAATCAGATTGGACATGATTGGATGTTCAAACAGGAAACTGATCCCAGAACTACATCGGAGTTGGTTTTAGAACAGTTAATACTGCAGCCGGTAACTTTTATAAACTAAATGTTGTTTTACGTATTTGTTAAAACTGTTAGCGTAATGAGACATTAGACAGGCAATCAGTGGGGAAAAAAAGCTCCTACTATTGCTGTCTGAAGAAAAGCACCACTCCCGGACAAAAATGACTAATCAGAGCCAGGAGGAAGGTTTTAGTGTTGTCAATCAATCCTGTGTACACACTTCTAAAATGAGCTACTGGCCGAGAAACAGGTTTACCGCTCCAGGGAAAACCGTTTATTCGCCATCATCGGCGTCATGGCAAGTAGCCTGAACATTCATGGTAGGCTTTGCTGATTTGAAGAAGCCGTAGCGTAGCAGAGAGGTTGCGAACAGCGCATACGCATGTATGATTGACAGCGCTAAGATTCTCCTCCTGGCTCTGATTGATTGTTTCTGACAGAGCAGTGCATTTCTGCAAATGGCAGCATGATCGCAGAGGAAAGGAGCGTGATTTTCCCCAGATTATCTGTCTCGTGTTATACCGTCACAACATAGTGAGAGCTTTAAAAAAACATGCAAGAAACCAACGGTTTATAAAAGTGACATACTGCAGCTTTAACATACGGCTTCTGGAGTTTCCCCCAAGCTGGTCCATCCCAGGACAGAATCCCATTTATAAGTTTTCTAAAACTACAGATAAGAAAATTGCTCAAATATCGAGTGAGAATCTTGCTGGGAGCTGGTTGATAGGCAAGAAAAGCGTGTTGCGTCTTTGCAGCTCGCCAAACATCATCTATGAGGGCATATGCACATATTTGTTCCTGTCTGTTTAACATATGACCCTTATGAATTAGAGAAAATCCACAAGAAATTCTAACTTGTGCTAAATGTTATTCCACCCTGGTAAAAATACTTAATTAAAAAAAAAAAAAAAGATCAACACTTGTGTCACTTGACCATTATGAGAGCTTGCACATTTCTGACTGACAATGTAAATGACAACCAAGCTGTACACTGACCCCGAGTTAGATCTGGTGATCCTTGGTTTATTTCTGCGATACAAAAACTTTAAAGAAAACCTTTGAGCTCAGCTGATCCACAGAGCCTGCATTAATGCCAGTCAAAGTCAAAGCATCTAAATCTCTCCTAATGCAGAGCTTTTCAGATTAATCAGCATTTAAACTGCGCCACTGCATGCATGCGTCAGAGAGCGAAGCATCAACGCTGTCGCGTTTGGCTCCAAACAAGCGTTTAAACGTCTGTAAAGTCAGTTGCGACAGAAATCAGCAGCTTTGTGAACAAGCTGCCTTTGTCATTCAATGGCCATCTCAAACTATGCAACTAAAAAACGTTTATCAAAAGTTGAGGGAGATTTCCGAGCTCCAACTTTTTAACAAGGATTACTTGAGCAATTACCTCAGCACACCGACACAAAGCCTCCCCGCGGTCAGACCTCTCGCCGTTCGCTGCGCTGCTGCCAGCGGTCTCAGCTGGTTTCCGCAAAACGCCACCACAGAAACCAGCGGCAAAAGACGCAGCAGCTGCTCGTTGTTTTCTAATAGACAGCTGAGTGAATAAATTGTTGTCCGACAGCGTGAATACATTCAAGCTGGGAAAAGCCTCCGAAAACAGTTCCAGCAGTTAATTAGGGGGCTTTCATTTGAGTTTTTGATTCTGCGCCTCGTCTTATTGGGGACATTCTTCTGCCGGGGTTGAAGTATGACAACATGCAGCTTTAACGTTTAAAACAAGCTGAGTAATAGCACTTCCTGTAGCCATCAACAAGCTTCCAGCATAATGTTGGCTTGATAAGTGACTGCACTTATTGGGGGGAAATGCCAAGAGGAGCTTTTGAGCAAAGTTCAACATTAAAAGGCTTTGATACTGGGGCTTTGGAAATGCCGACCAGGAAGGTTGATGTCAGAGTTTCAAAGTTTTCAGTTTTGATGTGACATTACTATCCAGTTGGAAGACATCTTTATCTAAATTTTAACCGTCTGACTTCAAACTGACATTTTAGGAGGAACAACCCAGGAACCACCAAGACTCATCCCCATCATCACTGCTTCAAAACTCACACCTTGAAACTGGCCCAAATGGACAAGTTCTCACCTCAAGTTATCAGCCAGGTGTCCAACCAACAGGACAAAGATCCCAAACAAATCAAAACTGACTTTGGACTGGAAGAAGCAGGATCTGGCACGGTCCAAACGTCAATCCTACAGAACATTAGCCGCTACGCCCCAAAGCAGGTCTGAGCCCAGAAACCACCAAATGTAACGGAGTTCAACCAATTCTGACAAGCAGAGTGGTCAAACATCCAGTCAAAATAAAAATAAAATATAGGCTCTCCACAATCAAACTTTGGGGAGGGTGTATTTTCACATTCGAGACTTTCTGACCATTTCTAGATAAAATAAAAATAAAAATAAAATCACAGCAAATTCCAACTTCTGGTTTTTAAAAACCAGAACAGGAAAGGAATGACTAAAATAAATCAGTAAAATGCCAAACTGAGTAACATCCATGCTGAGGAGGAGTGTATGCAAGGCTGGGCTCAAAATTATTCATACCCCTGGCAGACTTGGATCTAAACGAGCTTTTAACTTTTACCAACAAGCTTCTTCTGACTCGTAGTACTACATTCTGCAGCGCCGCAGGCAGAGTACAGACACAGAAAAGGAGGTAGGTAAAAAATAAAAAATGAGGGTGATGGCGTGGTGGACATCAAACTGAACAGATTTAAAGCTCACCACAATAATAATCCATGGAAATTACAGATAGAGAAGAGTTTGACTGCTGCAAAGCCCATAAAGATTTTTTTTAAAGATTATTCAGAGGGGAATAAATAATTTTTGACATGACACGTTTAATAAAATAGTCGAAATCGATACTCCCCCTTTTTTCACTGCTTTGTTGTATTTTAAAACTCCTTGATTGAAGGAAAATCATTTTGGATCTAAATCTCTGGGAGGTATGAATAACTTTTTGTTTCAGACTGGAACCACACGAGGAAAAGACCTGAAAACGCATCAGACGATGGAGGAGGAATCCAAACTCCTCTTCCTCCCTCCCTCGAACACCATCTCAGCGTCTTGTTCTAGTCGTCTCCTTGGTGACACAAACTAATCCCTCATTATGGGATGTAAGCACCGGCACCCCGAAGCCCTGTTTTCTTTTTTTTTTTTGTTCCTTTAAGTTTTCTTTCCTCCCCATATCGGGACACTCCAAACAGAACAGATTACTATAATCTGGGAACACTGGAGCAGACAGATTAGATTAAGCTCATTACACAGGGAAAATGCCACAAGAAAGGGTTAATTCCACCTCAATCCACCTCAGATCATACACACACACACAAATATATATGTCTATATATATTTATGTATATTTGGTCACCAAAAAAGCTGGTATCATATGTAAAACATAAAATCCCTTAGATTTTCTCCCACATCGTTCAAAAATGATTGCAAATTTCTGTAGTGTTTCTTTTAAGTGCAAATAATTCAGTACGTCCTTCTCCCCCATCATGCCTCTAAATGCTTCCTTCGACATCCGCCTCCCTAGGTAGTTGCAGCCCACGTGGTAAACAGGTCACACAGACAGACAGAGGAAGGAGAGGTTGGTTCATGCAGCTGTCTTGGACACGACGTCGTCACGCCTTAAGGTGCGTTCTGTAGCATCGGTATGCGAGTGTGAATGAGAGAGATAACAGTACTGCAGCCAAGTCTCCACCTCACTGCTCTTTCATCCTGTGCGTTTTCGTTTTAGGGATTCCAGCTGAACGACAGAAACAAAGTATAACTACGTATGTTTGACTCGCAGGCAACAAAGTGGAACGAGTTTTATTCCGCCATTACCTCACTCTCCACCATCTTCATCCTTCCCAGGGCATCCTTTGCAGCTTCCTATGGGAAAAAAAAAGGAGATTGAAAATGAGAAAAAAATAAAAATAAAAATCTAACTACTCTGACCCGCCCACACTCACCCTGTTGCCTTGGCTGGAGTAGTTTTTCACAGACTCAGAAAGTCCTTGGACGAAGCGCAGCAGGACGTGTTCATACTCTGCACATATTGTGAAAACATGAGTAACGAAATTAAAAACAGCGGCATGATTAAACGTTGCAGTCACAACATGCAAACACACGGACATGACGGCAAAACCAGATTTTTGAGCAAGTTCAATAAAAAATAAATGACACAGTGTCTCTCAAATGCATTTGAGCCCTTAAACATTTACAGATTTGTCACACAAACTAATTTTAAGGATTTTTACCATGGTTTCTTCAGTTTTCATCTACTCCAATTTAAGACTTTTTAAGACCAGTATGAATGGAGTTTAAGACTTTTATCTCCACAGAAACATACAAACTTTGTTCAGCCAACTGGCGATAAATTATCACTTACTCATGATAGATGGAAAAAGAAGCTAGCTAGCTAATACACCCATGCTAGGTATGTTAGCAGTCAGTTAGCAATAGCTTCAATTGCCTGGAGTCCCAGAATGCAATGAAGAAGTCTGTGTGAGACTCAAACGATTGCTTGACAGAAAAATCCCGCAAGAAACAAAAACATAGAATATGGACAATTAAGACAAAATTTAAGACCTGTGGTTAAATTAATGCTAAACTTACTTTTGAAAAATGAATTGAAGACATTTTAAGGCCTTCATTTTAGATTTCATGTGACAGACAAGTACATACATATGTATCCTATGATAGTGAGGTATTAACAACCTTCATACTTATGGAGCTAAAAAAAAAGAGATCTGCAAGCTCAGAAAAAAAAAAAACTATTAAAAATGACCCAGAATAAACATATCTTCACTGAGATGCAGTAGTAATAATTCGGACACAGCTCGATCTGAAACTCGGCGTGGGGCGAGTGCAACCTTCGCTCACGTCCCAAATTAGAAAACCTGAAATGAGCGTGAAAGTGACCGAGCACAAGCTTCGCAAAGGAGCGACGTACACAGAATTAAATTATGTAAGGCCTAAAGCCATAAGATGAGTCTGATGCGCATGGAGACGAGTGCGTGGATAAACCTCTGAGCCACGAATCTGAATGTGCACTACCTGTCAGCAGAGCAGGAGAGGCTCGCTCCAGCTGAGCTTTCTGCCAGCGCAGCCTGTGCGTGACCTCTTTGTGTTGATGAATGAGGTCAGATGGGGGATCGCGATGGTTTTTCCGGTAATCTGCAATCTGAAAGACGGCAGTAATGAGCGAGCGAGACCTTGGCTAAACAGATGTCATGCGCACAGGCTTGGATTACACAGACCTTCCTCTCCAGCCGCTCCTTGTCGTAGTTGAGGAGGCTGAAGCTGTGGAGTTTGTACTGCGGAGGAGAGCCGTCGGGGCGACTGCTTCTGCCGCTCGACTCGTGTTTGGGTTTAGGCCGAGGAGACGGGGCCTTACAGGGGCAGAGGGAAAACAGACCCGGCTCATCAACATGGACTGTCCTCAGACGTTACTTGTTGTAAGTCATTTCCGTTTAGAGGTGATCAGTAATGGTTAACCAAGTGGAAATATGGTTGATACAGCCCAGCACATCCAAATAAAGTCAGTTTGTGGATTTAAAAGGAAAACAAAACATTTCTCATATTCTGAACTGGACGCTGAATGTTGCTGTAAACTTTGCTAGACTCAGGTGAGACGCAGACGATTTCTGCAGGAGGGCTTATTGCAGAAATACACCAACTGCTCTGGTTTGATAAACATTAGTCATCTAATTCTCTCATACATCTTCTCTCTGACATCTTGGCACTTTGTCTCTTCTCTAAGATATTCGTTCTACCGCCAAACTAAAAAAATGTTGGAGCGTGAAGCAAAAGCCTTTGTGTTTTATTGATTCTTACATCAGCTGGTTGGGCGAACTGTTAGCTACTCACTCGCTCCTTTTGCCTCTCTGGAGGAGAAAGCGGCGACACCGGCTCCAGAACGAACCACTTCTCCGTCGCCGGCTGCAGGTCCACTCCTGAGAGAGGCTCTCTGATCTTCACCCTCACCTCCAGCTTCCCACCGGTAGCTTTACGGCCGTCCATCACCTGTCCAGACACACGCGCTTCTCAGAGAGAATCGACGCACATGCTCGTGTGAGCCGAACATTTTTTGATCACTGACGCTTACTTCTATGATCTCTCTGACTTCACAGTGGTTCTCCAGAGCCTCTAGTTTCAGCTGAGCAGTGCCCACTGCTCTGTCCGTCTTGAACAGACCTCTGCAGAAACACAGGGACGAGGAAGTAGATGGCAAAAGATACAACATGCAGCTTCAGAGCTTTCTAGAAACTTCCTGTTGAGGCTGAAGAAGAACTTCTAACTCGTCTCCTACTGAATGTTGAATCAGTTTGCTCTATTTTAGTTCCTTTACATTTCATCACTGCATTGACAGTCAGTCTTTTTATGCGTTAGTCAAGACTAGATTATGTTGTTCATCCTAAACGACGGGGTTTCTTATGCACGGATGTCGTTTCTGTGAGCAGCTTAGTGATAGAAATCGTAGTTTTTTTATGCGACTCAGTTATAAAGAAGCTCATTACAAATGGGAATGTTCTTCAAGAGCAGGATTTGTTGGGCTATAATCGCTTTGTCATGCAGTCACAAAAAAATAGTTAAAAATGGTTCATACTGTCACTTTTATTGTCATCACAACAGTACCATAAAATGTTACGTCCATACCGCCCACCTCTAATCCAACCAGTTGCTCTTAGTGCAGCTGAGGTCTGAATTACAGCTTAGATTAGATGCGGCTTCAGCAGCTGAAACAACCCGCTAATCAATATTTGTACTTATTTTGAATATTTACAGTCTTCTGAGTCCCATCAGCCCCTTTTATGTCCTGGAGTCTCTTTGTTTTAGCTTGTTTCTAGTCAGTTTTACTAAAATCATTGCTTTTGGTTTTTTATTCAGTTGTATATATTTTATTGAGTAGTGTATTTTTCCCTGACATTTCGCCGACACCGAGTAGTTTTACCCCTTGTGGACGACTTCAAACTTGATGCCTTTGGACTGAACAACCCGTTTGAATCCTCTGTGGGTTCGGTTAATGTTGAGTCTGAACTGCTCTTTGAACTCTGGACTGCTGCTGTTCTTCACCGTGCCAGTTTTGTCCCTCTGGGCGTCCTCCTACACACACACACACACACAGACAAACGCACCGTTCAGCACAGACGCGTGCAGCCAACACCGACTCAAAACAACTGGGCGAGAGAAAGACGGAGCCTCACCGAGCTGGGAAAGGGAAATTCGAATTTTACGCTGGCGTCCAGATCATTAGGAGAGACGCCTGTGGAGTCAAGAGTTCGGTGTGAACGGACTCAGATTTACCAGGCTGCAAAGCGCCAAACCTCGAAGACCCGCACGTCCTCCATACCTGATGGAGCCGGCAGGTTAATGCCTCGGATGATGTACAGTACCAGGTCACTGGGAGACAGGTTGGAGTTGATCCTGTGTGATGGACAAACAACCAATTAGGATAAAAGCCAAATAATTTTGGCTGTTTTATGAGTCACACAGCTTTTAGCTTCATGTCATGCTGGAACGGAGATGCACTGAGTCACAGTGAGTCACTCTGACTCATCTCCCACACCACTGAGGTAAAGCGGTCCATTTTCAGGACCAAAACATATTTCACTAAATTAAAACCCTGCTTCATTGGAAGAGAAATTAATGACATCAAACCAAATTAAATGGTATATTTCTATTTGTTTTCCGGCACATTTATCTAACTTAATCCATCTGGTTTTAACTCTATGACCATCTCACTGCATAGAAAATGACTTCTCTTTTACATTTCTATAACTAAGGACGACATTTTTGTCTTTGGGAAACTCATCTAAGATGCATTCAATCTCAAGAATCCCAATGATCAATCCGTAAATATAAAAAAGACAAGAGTGAAATCTGATGGGGATGAAACCGATTTACTTTGCAGAGTTGAAGGTTCTCTCCTGGGTGAGGCACTTGGGGACCGGGTGGCCCTTGGCGTGGGCGTTCTTCAGCAGCTCTATGTACTTCACGGTCTCCTCAACCAGCTTCTCAGACCTGAGGGGAGACAGAAGGGAGGCTTTTGCACAAACACTGACGGTGCAAGATATCTCAAGTCAGCAGAGACAGCTGTCAAAGCGCAGTGTGCCAGACCGCGCCAATTGTTACACCCAACAAGAGTGTTGGACGATTAACGAAAGATGCTTTTCAGAGTGTAAATACGAGGGGAAAAAGGAGAAGTGAAAATATGTTCCTTACTTCAAAGCCTCGCCTACGTTGCCCATGAGCGTGAACTGCTTAGAGAGGCCCAAACATTTCTGTTTCACATCGGGACCAAGAAGAAGAAGAAGAAAATTGTGGGTAAGAAAACATGAGACAGCAAGGGGACGGAAAATGTGGAGAAAATGAAAAATAACTTACAGATTTACAAAAAGATTCACAACCCAATAACATCAAGAGACCGGTGCACACATTTTAAAAGGTGATGTGAAGGAATATTTATACATCAGACTTTTAAACAGACAGGGTTCTAACCTCGTGTTGCTTTCGTAGGAGATCCATGAGTGCTTGGTACTTTTCACTGGAGCCAGGAGAGGCCCGGGAACGGCCCAGGGAATAATCCTCCTCACTCACCGGAGCGCTTGGAATCTGATCCGAAGCAGTGAGAAAAATGTGATGAAAGTGTTTAAAAACAGAAACAACAATCTCCAGAAACAGTCGAGTAACGAACATGACAAAAAACAAAACGGCGCTAAATTTGTAGTGTACATTTTGTTTTACCACATGAACCAAAAACAGTTGAATATACTTGAGGGCTGCATTCATTTAAATACATTTTACTTCTTTCTAGTTTCTTGGAGTAGAGCATGTTTGTTTATTCTCAGCAGCAAGAACAGGATACAAGTCACAATTTCCTGTATTAAGCCCAGTTTAATGAATGGGACCAACCAAGTCTGCTTTTGAACAAAAGTTTCTGGACGTCTATGATCACATTTCCTATGAAAACCAAACAAAATGGGTTATTGGAAGACAAATACTTTGTGTTGTGTCTAAGCCTTTCAATTTGGAAAATTTTGTTTGTCTGCCTCTTGTCTGAAAGGCCTCTCACATCAGTAAAAAAAAGAAAAAGAAAATGATCGGAGATATCCCTCTGCATACATTTACCACTGCACTATCCAAGCTAAAACTTTATTATTTGCAACACGTCATTGAAATCTATTCAAATATTGTTTATGTTTCTCTGTTGGTTTGAAGTGAGGTTCCAGTTTGAGGTCATGTCCCGTTGATAATGAGACAAACAGAAACACAATATTCTGGGTAAATCCGTGGAGGGGCTGAGTCAGACAAGTCAATAGGTTATATGAAGAATAGCTGAATAAAACAGTCGGATATGATTTAAAGAAAAAAAAAATCACTTGGGATGAAAGGTGTTGGTGTGGAATAATAATATATGACTGGTGGCAACAGAGCTTCCCATCTGGAAACAGATACAGAAAACGTAAAAAGGTCTCACTTTCCGCCATCTTGTTTCTACAGGGTGGGCCATAAGTTTCCATATGTAGAAGAATGTAAAATGTATACTTCTTTTATATTTCTGATATCCAAGAAGATGCGTTTGACAAAAGAGAAATGAATTGAAATTATACTGATGGCTGGATCGGGAAGTAGTCGCATGGATGCACGAGACTTTAACAGAAAAAAATGGAGCGAGCATCACACACCACACGGTGGCAAAACTTATTTGCAAGTTTCAGAAAACTGGAAATGTTGCAGATCAAGACGTGCAGAAATAAATTACAAAATCCCAGAAAAATAAAAATAGTTGTCCAATATAAAATGTTTATTTTTTTCTATGTATGGAAACTTATGCCCCACTCTGCATTTTGCATTGAGTGCACCTGCAAGAATTATTAGCAAAAACCAATATCTTTATAACCTTTGTGATGTCAACAGGAAGGCCAGCCTTTGCAGCCGTAACCATGGGATCCAGTCCTTTGGCGTGCCTGAGGTGCTGCGCTGCTCCAGTCATGTCCTGAAAACAACCAACTATGTGAATACATCCACTGCCGCGCAGCAGACTGACAAGAACAGGCAACAAAATGTCCACAAACAGCAGAGAAACAACAAACAGGTGGGGAAAAAAATAAACAACCTGTAGCTCACCTTCATCTGTTTGGAGCGAAGTGCTGCACGCAAAAAGGCCTGTCGTCTTAGCAACAGGAAGTCTAGCTGCTGCTGGGCTGAAAACGTAGTGAAAAGGTAAATCTGGCTTTTAGATTTATGACACATTTCAGACATGAGCAGCACCCTGCAAAAGCATTCGCACTCCAGGCACCTTTCCACATTTTGTCACGTTACTGGCATTTCCCGTGCTTGAGCAACCAGGAAGTAACATTCATGCCCCTTATTCTGACACCCCTAAAGAAAATCTATCGCAAGCAACTGCCTTCAGAAGTTATCTAATTGACAAACAGAGTGTAATTTAAACTCAGTGTAAATCCAGCTGCTCTAAATAAGTTTGGCTTAAATTAAATCATTCTGTTTCCGAATCATTATGCACTGCCTTTTGAGGTAACTCACATGACATAAATTGATGCTAAAAGCTATTAGAGCTGTAACAATTAATCGTGATGAATCTATTACAGAAAAAAAAGTTGTCAATTTAGCAATCGATTAATTATCACATGGAGTATACAGACTTATAAAAGGCCATTTGCTGAAAAAAAAAAAAACACATTCAGAGCAGTAATGATGCCAAAACTGTACATTTTTAAATTCAAACTTAATTCAAAAATAGTTTATTGAGCCCAAAGGGAAACGAAAAGTTGTTGTAACTCATTTATTAAAGAGGCTGTGGGCAGGAAGGAGCTTCTGCAGCAGTCTGTATCACAACGAATTTGAAGATGCCTCTGACTAAAGGCACTGTTTTTCTATGACAGTCTCATGAAGAGGAAGCTCACGGTTGTCCATAATTTTCTTGACTATTTTCTTTGCACCATCATCTCCAGCATTTCCATTTAAGATTTAAAAAAAACTTTGTCTGTAAATGTGTTTTAACCAAAACTCCTCAAATGGCATAGTTTTAGCTTCACCCTGCTCAAATTCCTTACTGTAATGCTATGTTCCTTCATTTTTGACAACAAAATGTTCATTTTCTTGTTTAAAAAATGTATTTTGTTTGCTTATTTGCATATTTACATGCATTTCTAATATTGTATAAACAACTTTAAGGAGTTAAATGATAAATCTGTAGAATATGTCATTTTTAAAATCCGACTGATTGAATAAATGAGTACTAAGATAATCGTTACGATGTCACAACATGGTAAAATTTCAAGTGTTTCTTTTATTAAGGCACTGCAGGCAGAAAATGCAGAGTTTTGAACCGACCTTTCGCTCCCAGTTTTGGAGCCGAGGATCCTGCAGGGACTGGGGGAGCCGGAGACTTTGCTTTCTGCACAGGTTGACGCACTGCAGGCTGCAGAAAGGAAACTCATCAGACAAACCAAATACCTCCACAAACCGACGTCTGGCTGATGGTTTAAACTGTGGGCATAGCTTGGAATAGAGAAAAAAAAATCTAACTTATTGTATATTAACATGAAAAGCTTCTGTAGCTACTGCTTTGTCATAATAGGTCATTAAGCAACCAAGCAATCCTGCAGTGGGTAGGAGGTGCAGAGCAAGAAACAATACTGATAAAACAAACAAACAAAAAACTCTCTTTGAAGCCGCAGGAGCTGAAACGGGACCAAATGAAGCTTTTCTTTCTTTAACCTGCAGACAGCTTTCCTGGCTGCGCTGGGATATTTGGGCTGTTTTGTGCAGCTCTCCATCTTTTTCATCCCCACCTTGGCAGCCTCTTTCTGTCCATCCTCGTCGTCGTCGTCATCGTCTGCGTCGGCATCCTGATTTGCTATTTTCATAGCTGTTTCCAGGACACCTATGAGGTTCTGCTGACTCCCATCTGAGCCCTGGAGAGGAGGACAGCCTGGAGAAAACACACACACTCAAATAAGCTTAACAAGTCAAAGCTTAACAACTGGAGTCAAAACCTGACACAAAATATCCAGGAAGTTACCAGGAGGCACCGGCAGATCGTTCAGGTTGACAGGTCGGCCTGCGCTGTGAGCTTTGATGGCGTCCTGGTATTGCTGTAAACAGAGAAAAAAAAAAATCAAACAACAAAACTCTGGGAGGTTCGCTACTGAAAGAAAAAGGGAGGCAATCAAAACAAAAGTGGCTGACGCAGCAAATAACTCAGAATTGCAAAAATTGGTGGGTAAAAAAACAAAAAACAAAAAGAAAAACTCATCAATACAGCCAAACCTCGGTAGAAGTCATGGAAACCCACTGTGTAGATGGAGACTACGTCCAAGAACACATCCAAAAATAACTTTACTGATGCAAATGTAAAAACTACGCCTGAAGAGAATAAAAAATCCAAGCACAGGTTTTACAAACACCTTCATATCACGGAGTCATAAAGCAGACACACAGACCCAGCCAGGTAAATCACTTCCTGCTTATATAAGATAGACGTGCATCTCGGTTTTAGTCAGGATCTGTGCTGAAGTTGCTTTTGTCACAAACACAGCAGATTCAGACAAATATTTTCTTGCAGTGAGCAACTAGTCAGGACTTGACAACGCAGCATCTGTCGGTTTCAGGCAGGAATCACACCAAGATTGCTCTGAATCAATAGGCGATCTGAATGTTTTTAATGAAGCGCCGCAGAGGCAAAAGAAAATCTTCTAGCAGTCATTCAAAAATAAAAAGCATTGATTGAACTGAAAAATATGTATTTGGCAGAAAAATAAATTCTTCAATCTTCTGTGAAATCCCTGACCTGATGCTGAAAGCAAGCGCCACAGCAGGTCCCCGCTCTTCATTTTATCCCATGTCAAAAATACCAGCAGGTGGTATTTTTTCACACAAACACCTTAGGTTTTACAGAATATGCTCACCATAGCTGTAACATACATAATTAATAAGCAAATAGCCCAAATTATGCCAGAAATATGTGATATGTCATCTAAACCCAGGCAAACTGTGTTAACACAGAGCTGTACCGTTTGCCCAGTTGATACAAGAGCAGATCTTCCTCTGCATGTAATTTCAGAAATAAACAGAAGATCAGAAAGGAGTTTGGGAACCCTTTAGGACTCGCAATTAGCTTTGTAAATTTGCCCCAAAGTGTCAAAAAAGTTATATTGATAATAAGCTAATTTTGTGAGATGTTTAAACCAAGTGAGCTTTTAAAATGTGATCAGTGTGTGCAGCTCTATTTTCAGCTCCTTTAAGTGAGAAGAAATCAACAAAACCTTGAAGATTTCTAGGAATTCTTCACAGATTTTACTCCATTTGTTTGGTTTACCAGTTTGCCCTTGACTATCGTGTCCTACAATGACACTATAATCTTTCAAGTCAAATATACACCACCAAGATACCAAAACAAAACGGAAAAGGTCAGTCACAGTCACACAGGCCATGTAAGGTGATGAATCAATTCTTAGGGAGGGAAAAACTAAATAAATTCCCTTGAAAAAGGCAGCATTGAGGCTACCTTAATAATCCGCTGGTGCATGCGAGCTTTCCGATCGTCTCCTTTGCTCTTGGCTCCCTCTGCTGCCTGCTTGTAAATGTCCATCCTCTGCTTTAGGGCCTCTGCCACGCTGCTGGGAGCAGGAAGGTCTGTAGAACGAAACACAAATACTCCTGGATGCTAAATTTAACATGATTACGTTGTTTTCACAGCTCAAAAACAACATTTGAGCTACCACTCACTCAGACATTTAACACAGAACCCATGCATGTTTCTAAATATACCTTAAAATTATCATCAACCATGTTCCCTTTATGAAAGGTTTTGCCATTAATGTTTGTCTGGTTAAGAGAAAAGAGATGATTTTTTTTTCAAATCTTTTACACTGAGAAAAAAACAGAACAAAATCCTTCAACCTCTGATCAACTTTAATAAACAAACAAAAAATAAAACTTTTCAAATGCACTGAAATCTCAGTGTGAGTTTATACTACTGCAATTTTAGGTAAATTTATTTAAAGATTGTAGATTTTTTCTTAAGAAAATAGTGAACACATAAAGTGTTTAAGAGGCACCACTGAGAAAGGAGGGTCCTTACTGTTGGTGGCTGTCTGGGTGGGTGCAGGAGCAGCAGGAGCAGCAGCAGGTTTGGTAGCTGTCTGAGGGGGAACAGGTGCACGCTGCTGCTCCACTGCATCTCCTGCAGATAATCAGAACAGTGCAGAAGTACTGGTTACCTTAGTAACAAAAACTTAAAAGTGAAATTAAGTAAATAAAATTAAACGGCCTAGCTGCCTACAGTGCTCCTGATTTAGACTTTGTCAGTGCTTATAAAATAACTGATAAATTAACTGATTTGGCTCATATTTACTCAGAATATTGTGGTCAGAATAATATGCCACGCAGCTCAATTATACCTGCAACTCATCAAATAATGCTAAATGTTTTCACTAAATCAGACAGCACTGACTCTCAAAGACAAAAAAAAAACATAAAGCTTGGCTGCAGCATTTAAACATGGTGATAAAAATCAACAATTATAACCAGTAGCTCTGTCTAAATGAAGCCATTAATATAATTCTTATCTGTCTATAAAAACCGTAAAAGATAACGTTTCCTGCACTGGCTCCAGTCTTTAATCCTGAATTCATAACAGAAGAGATATCTGCTCCTGTTGCCTGAGCCTCAACTGAGATATTTGTGGAGTTTCTCTCATTTTACCTGCAGTGCTGCAGACTCACCTGGAGGGGGAGGTAGCGAGCCCAGTTCCACTGGTTCCCCTCGGTCCACGGCCTCCACCAGCGAGTCGAGCTTCTGCAATGATGGAGGACAGAACACCTTGTTGACTCTCCGTCATTTTGAAGCAAACGGACCTACCAGAGCGGCAGCGGCGTTACCTTGGCAGTGAGGTAGTGCTGCTTGGCCAGGTTGACGTCACCGCTCTGCCTGGCCTGAATGGCAGCCATCTTGTACTCCCTCTGTCTGGACAGCACTGCCCGTTTCAGCTCTACACGGAGCGAAATTGTGAATACAAGTTAGTTTCCTGTTACGGAGAACTGTAACAGCAAAAACATAAAATATTACCAAGTATTTATAGCCTAGTTTCTAGTGGAAATAGATTAATACACTTGAAATAAATTAAAACTAACTTTTCAGCAAGATAGGAGCTTGTTTGAAGTCCTTAAACGTGGGAAAAATATCTTGTTTTACGTGAAAACATGTCAGAGGAACAAGTTCTTTATCAATATTAAGAAATTATCGACTTAAACCAAGCCTCTATATCTTGCTAAAATGTTACATGTAGGGCAGCACCGAATGATTATTTTAGTTATCAATAGATCTGATTATTTTGACGATTAATCAGATCATAAAATGGCACATTCTACAGGTTTTTAAAGTTTTTTTTAATACAATATCAGAAACAAATTTAAAAATGCAAATAAACAATTCAATTCCTTTTGAAATGAGAAAAACATTTCATTGCCCAAGATGCAACGACACGCTTGACCATTTGTAGCAAAAAACATACTTATAACATCAACATGTGAAAAGCTCAGTCCTTTCTGCTTTAATTAATATCAGTGTAGTGAAGGTCTGATCTGTTGACTACTTTTTCAATTAATTGATTAATAATTGGATATTAACACATTTTTCCACTGAATTTGAACCAGGTGAAGCTCATATTAAATGCAAAACGTAAATATTGTTTGTACAGTTTTGGATTAATTACCAATATGAATATGTTGTTCTTTCAGAAAATGACTTTTTTTTTAAACCTGGATGCTCCAGTTAACAGTTAATCTATCACTAAATGAGTTGACAATTATTTCAACAATCAAATAGTTACTATCAATCTCATACTTTTGAGTTGGTTTGTCTTATCTCAAGCGTAATAAGACATTTGGACCAGAAACTAGACTAACTATACTCAGTAAGACTTGTGAAAGGTGTTCCCAGTTACCTGAGTGCTGGGCGTCAGGTTGACTGGGCGTCAGGGGGGAGATGGCAGGCGTTTCTGGGGTGATGGCAGCAGCTGGTTTTTGGGGAGGGGTCAGATGTCTAGGTTTAGTGTTCAGAGTTTCTGGCGCCGGCTCCCTCAGTGGTCTCTGATTAGAAGGAGGGGAGGGAATCAGCGCGGGCGGTTCTCGTTCCTTTACGGGTTCAGGCTCGGCTGGAGCGTTTGATTTTGTGCCAATGGCAACCGGAGGAGGAATCTCCTCTTCATTGATTGGCTTCCCTTTTTTCACAGACGTCAACATGGACTGCAACGTCTACAATTTAGAGAGGACAGTCATAAACACACAGAGTCGATCTGTATATAAACAGAGAACCTTAATGTCACACATGGGAAATTTTTCCATTTCGTTTTTATCAGTTTACCTTTAACCCTCTGTCATATCTTCGCACTTTACTGGTCTCGCCTGCAGCCTTGGCATTGGCTGTAGCCTTCTGATACATATCAAGGCGCTCCAACAGGCGAGACTCCAACCCTGACGCTCCGCCGGGAGCGCTGGGAGAAGAGACGCTCACTTTAGGAACAGTGGGAGTGACGGCGGGACGCGCTGGAGCAGGAGTGTCCGCCTCGTCATCCTCCAACACTTCGTTTAATTCTGCCTGTGAACAGAGCAAGAACAAGAAATACACAAAGCAACTGAGATAAGAGTTGCATCATTATGGCAAAAGGTAAATGTGGGATACTGAGTACTTCAAAAAGAGCTCAATTATGTGATTTAAGACCTCATTTTTAATGTCTAAAATTGATGAAAAGTGTGTGTGTGTGTTACCAGCAGGTCTTCATCGTCCAAATCTTCGTCTCCCATGTCCTTGTCGTCCAGATCTTTCATACACAGAGCCGCCATTCGCTCAATTTCAGCCATTGGAACAGGAGCTGAAAAGAAACAATCAGAAACAAACCAAGAAGGGTTTGATGTTGAGTCACTTAAGATGAATCAATGATCAACACTTTAAAGTGAGGTCAGAGTCGTCCTTCTCTTTGATTTTAGCTGATGTTCTGTGGTTTTTCCCTCTGAATTGGACGTTGTTCTCTCCGTACTGATTGAACGAAGAGTTTCTTACCTTTTCATTCTTTAAGAGAAATAAACTGAGTCTTGTTTCCAAAGCTCCCTCTAATCCCTCAGGTTTGTTCATATTTTCCCTGCCATCTTTCAAGTGGTAAAATGCAAGAGAAGAACACTCACATCTTCCATCCCCTTTCTTCCCTTGTGGTCTCCCTCCTTTTCCTCCTCCTCCTCCCACCAAACTGAGGAGCTCTGCCTCCAGGTCCTCGTCGTTTCCATCATCGTCCATCCCACCGTCCGGGGTAAGGTCGAGAAGAAGCCCCATCTGAGAGCCAGACAGAAGGAGAGCCGCTGAATGACATGTAAAACTAATATTCTCTACCTCAACAAAACATCATTTTAAGTTCACATTAGACCACTTTAAGCTTTGATCACAGCACAGATTTGATTTCAGTCAGGATCTTGAACAGTTTGAATTCCTGCAGGAACTATTTTCACACTCATCCCCAACAATATCTGATGAGTTATAATATTTTCTCAATCAAATGTGTAGCACTAATGGAAAAGCAAGACATTTTTTTTTATGATTAAACCACAACATTACTGTGCCTTCAATAAGCAGTTACACCCTTTAACTTTTCCAAATTTTTCCACAATATAACCACAAACTTCAATAAATGTTATTAGGATTTTATGCAAGAGATAAACATAAAGTATGCTGTATTTTTTAACAATTAAAAATAAATAGTTGCATGTATTTGTTTTTTTTAAGCCTGTTTTACTCTCATACTCCAAGATCAAATTGCTGACAACCAGATGACTTCAGAAATTGTCCAATTAGTAAGTAGAGTCCACCTTTGAGTAATTCAATTTAATTTTTAGTTTAGTTCAATTCAGAATATTCATACTGCACCAATTCACAACACATCATTTCAAGTTACTTTACAAAAACGTTATTTCAATTCAATCACACATACAGTCCAACTGAACTGATTTGATAGTTATAAAAAAACAGTGCATTTAGTTCAGTTTGTCATTCAAATTTGTAAAAGTTTTCTATCCAACGTAAAAGATTCAAGGCGTGGAAGTAGTTTTCTGTAGGATCCACAGCTGTTAGTTCTGGCATCTTGTATTTTACTGATATATATATATATATATAATTTTTTTTACATTGCTGTTAGGCGTAAACCCCTTTTATTAAATCTACATTTCACACATTTCTGTGGTGTTTGTAGAGCTCCGCCTCAGCTTTTCTTCCACGTTTTGATTTTATTTAATTCCAGTATTCTTTGCCGTCTCTTTAGCCGTTTCATCTCCTTTTAATACTGACTGATTATTTGAACCTTATGAATCAGACACATCATGACTAAAAATACCTCCAAATTCTTGTCAGCTGAAACATTAACGCAGTACTTTTCCACTACATAGTTTTTTCATTTAGTTAACTCCAGGAGATAATTTTAGCACCAGGCACAATTCACAGATTTGGTTATGGGTTATGACAGGTATTACCTGTTTGGCTCTGGCTGCCCCTTGACCCCGGGGAGGAGGGTTCCTGCTGCGACTCATGGGCTGTAAACACCTGTGAGAAAAACGAGTTAAGATAATTAAATCCCTTTGTTTGAAATAATGCGGCAAAGAAAATTATCCAAACTGTCACATATCGTATTAGCGTCTCTACTCCTGTTAGCTTCCAGCTAAAAGAAACCTCACAGCTTTTGCTTTTTCTGACTGGCTGTTTTTACCTTCACAGCTCTACTCAGTGTTGCTTTGCTCAGCTCGGTCACTCAGATTTTAAACTCCTTCCGTACAACTTTAACCAGGTAAACAAAGAGGGGCACTCCTATGTGTAAGCGCTTAGTTTGAGGTGTCAAAACAAGAACAGTAAGCCGTATAAATGACTTCCTGTATGGCGCTTTACGGCTGGTCGAAAACACGCCCATAGTTGACGTAAAGCAGTGACGTTTGGTCCTGTTAAAGGCACACGCAGCTCAGGTGAGCAGTTTCAGGTTGGTGAAAAAAAAAGTTAAAAAAAAAACAAAAAAACATAGTCCTTAACATTAAAAGACTTAATAGAAAATAAGACAAAATTTCGCACGAAATCAACTAATAACTTAATTTAAGACGCCGGTTATGTTCACGACAATTTTTCACTTAGCTAGCTAGGTGTAATTTGCTTGCTACATGCTCAAATATTTTGTTGAATATTTTTGTTTCGGTGTAAATTGCTTTGTTTACCCTAAAATCATTGTTTGATGGTTAGTAAAGTAAAATTTAAAACTCTTGTTTGCATTGTGTTTTATTCTGTCATATCTTTAAATGAACCTTTTTCTTTCTTTTAGTTGGCAAAAATGACCAAAGGGAAAACAAAGTATAACAGCAACGGTAAAAAAAAAACAAAAACAAAAAAAACACATGTTATTTATTAAAACTTTTTTTTTTTAACTTTTTTGTCTTAAAATAATTTCATTTTTATTTTTTATTTTGTATTAAAGCTGTTTATATTCATCGCCCTTCCCTCGAGATTTTTCATATTCACTACACAAAGTTCAATATACTTGAGATATTGTTTTGTAACCTTTCCCTGCTTTAAGCTTCCCCATGGCTTTATACATAACCTGTTCAACACATTCCTTTGTGTTTATGATGCTGGTTGTTCTTTAATGTTCTCTAGCAAACCACAAAGGTGGACTCAATTTACCAACAAGACAGGGTTCAAAATTCAGTGCAGTTGTTTGACTTTTATTTAGAGGTAGTAGAGTATCTTTAATTTCGTACTTTCAGTTCCAACCCATCAAATATGTTTTTAACCTCCAGTTAACAATCAGTTACTCTACTAGTTGACGATTATTTCAATAATCGATTAATTGTTTCAGCTTTACTGTCTTTAATTGATTAGGAATGTTTTTGTATGTTTTAAGAGGACATGGCTCCACCCCAGACTCGGTCCCTGAGGTCAAAGAAAAGGACCTGTCCAGCTGATGAATCCTTCCAGGAGGTCCAGGTTGTTCCCCTTCAAAAGGTATTTAGGACTTGAACAGAGCCTATAATGGTATTACATTTAAACAAACTGATATGTCAGACTTTTTCTTTAATTATTAGGACGCAGAAGGAGATATTAAAGAAGCCAATAAGACGCTGCAGCAGACTGAACTCCAAGAAAGTGCAGCAGTCCCAAATATACAGCATGAGGGAGAGGAGCGGTCCAGTCTCTCAAAAGCAGATGAAAACAACTCAGAAGAGGTAGATGCCACAGACATCGCAAATGATGGGAAAGAAGGGACCACTGTCTGCGATCCTAGCCATTGTTTTGAGCTGGACACCGGCTGCAAACAAACTAATGATTCTACCAACGGAAACGAAACAGGATGTAGCAGATCGCCAGGCCAACCCCAGATGTTTGTGCCCGCCGCTGAAGACGACAGAAAACCCAGCTGCGCTGTTTTGGAGAAGCAACTGGAACGCTTCAACTTGAAGAGAAGTCAAGACACCAACGACGATAAGCCCAGCTGCGGCACGGCGGACGTCAAGGAGTCGGCGGCGGGTTTACCGGCCAAGAAGAAGCGAAGGATGGGCATGTGCGGTCTGATGGAGAAGGAACGGAGTCACTTTCTACAGGCACAGCAACGGGAGGGCGTGGAGAACGGAGCAGGGAGCGCAGGAAAAGCCGTATGTGATGAAACCGCTGAGCCTCTAGGTTCAGAGAACGATGTCTCCCCAAACCATTTACAGTCCACACCTCCTCACGCCTCAGCAGACATCAGAGAGGAGAGGGAGGAAGAGCCTCAGCCTGATGATCACCAGTCAGTGCTTTTTACTTTTTAAATTTTCATGATATCATGGAGTGGAGAAATTAGTTTGTATTTTGTATGACTTGAAATTATGTTTCTTGAAAATGATCCCAAAATAACAATATGCTATCGCAATAATGTCTGGTACAATTTACTGTTGAGCAAAATTTGTTATTTTGACAGGCCTACCTCAAAAGGCGTTTTATTGCAGTATACTTTCATTTAGGAGTATCAGTGCATAAAAGGAGCTGAATTTAAATAAAAGCCACACTTTTCAGATTTTTATTTGTAAAAGAAATGAGAAAATGAGGTATATTTCTATTCCGAGTAACATACACTCAAGTTTGTGGTTGTAAAGTAACAAAATGCAACAAAAGTACAAAAGGTATAAATACTTTTGCAAGGCCCTTTAAATATGCCTCTTTTATTTTTACCTTTACCTTTAATGCAGAGCTGAAACCGAAGTCCACTGTTCTGTGACCGACATGGACGGAACTGGTACCACAAGTAACCCAGGATGCTCAGAGGAAAGAGAGTCTGAGGCTAAAGACGGATCTCTGACTGATCCAGAACAAAATGGCAACACAGAACCAATTCAACTCGCACAGGAAGGGGAAGAGAAACATCTGGAGAACCTGCAGCCACCAGAAGTCAAGGACCACGCCGCTGGAAATGCGACTCTCATGCCTGAAATCCAAACCAAAACAGAGGAAGATTTGTCACCAAGAGAACAAGCGAATTCTCTCCACGCCTTCACTGCAAAGCAGCAGGAGGAAAGTGATGCTGACGCGGCTCAGCCACAGACGTGCGGTGTGAACGGGACGACGGACGAGAGCAAACCGGAGGCAACTGACGGGAATGGTGGCGAAGGAGGAGCTTCCTCTGCAGCGACTCAATCTGCAGAATTAAACTGTGAGGCTTCACTGGCACCCGCTGCCCAAGAGATGAGCAACAGCGTAAGTAGATGTTGACCCTGGAAATGATTACGTCTTAGTCGATTTTATTGGATTTTCTGTCATTTATTAAGAAGGAGTGGATAGTGGAGGATTTGGGAGTTTGGAACAAAAGTATTAAAGCGTTTAGCTCAGGAGCTGATATAGCATTTACAGGTAAAACCCAACTCTGAATCATTTGTGTTGAGAAAGCGCTAGACTTCGTATTTATTTAAAGCTCCCTGTGTGTGTTTGCACAGTGTGATCCAAATGACGATGATGATGCTGCTGGTCCCTCTGTCGTCCACACTGAGCGCGCTCCAACCAGGAGCCCGGAGAACTCGTCGGGCTCTGGAGTCGTAGATTACGTGTCGGACTCGCAGCTGAACACCATTGTTCTCATGTAAGAAAAAAAATTAAAGACTATACAGGTGCATGCTGGTTAATTTGACCATAATCAAAAGGTTCATTTTTTCAGCAGTTTAATTTTAAGAGAGAAACCCAAGCATTGATTGATTGCACAAAGAGAGATAAACTTCAAGCATTTGCTTTTTAGTTATTAATGATCATGGTTTGCAGCAAATCGAAACCCAAAATTCACTTTCTCACAAAATAAAATCATAAAACCTATTAAATTCAATTTTAAAACAAAAATGATCTGTAACGTTGTTATCAATAAAAATAAGACTCCTGACTTGATAGTTGGCTAGTAGGCCAGGACAGTCATCCACGGTGGGTTATTGCTAAAGAAACTTAATGTTTATGGAGAGCTGCATGTTAATGGAAAGTTTAGTGAAAGGAAAAAGTGTGTTTTTTTCAGAAGCAAATTCCTTCGTAAGACTTCACAGAAGTGGACAAAAGACTGGAATATGAATATTTAAATGCTTAATAAGCTTGTAAGTTATAAAATCATGACTTTAATCACCTATTTATGATCCAACCAACATTTTGCTCTCATCTAGTGAGGAAATGAAGGAAGTACCTGATCCATCGGGTCATCTTGAAGATGCCACAGAACTGATCTGTGGACTGATCAGAGAACTCTCCTCTCTGAAGTTAGTAGAAACAATTTCTGCCAAATATTTCATCTACTTTTATGTTTCATCTTACTACGTTTGTCATGTTTTTTTCTCGTCTTAACTCATCTCAGTCTCCTCACTCCTTAGGGAGTGACGTGTATTATCGCCCTTCAGTACTTTGATCTTCTTCGCCTGTGTTTCTACCTTCTGATTGGCTGCAGTAGCTCTGCCAGCTGTAAAACTTGTCTTGTTAAAACTTCAACTAAAGCTTTGATGTGACTGCTAAGAGAAATTGTTGAGTTTAGGTAATCGGAGAGGCTGTTGGCATCAAGAACATGACAGGTGGCGCTCCTCTGTGTTGTCAGATGATTTATTAAAGAGGGAACTTCACTATTTCCATCCTCTTTACTCTCCACTAGAGATTAAAACCTGTGAATCCTGTTGGTGGATTTCGGCTTAAACTTCAGTGTTGCATTGGTTGCTAGCAAAACGACCAACACTGGAGAGGAGATCATGATCAGCAACCAGGTTCCTTTGGACGTAGATGACCGACAGTCTGTCCTCGTCTCTTCTTCACGTGACAAAGATAAAGTGCAAAGTGTTTATATTTTTTAAGCTTTTCGGCATTACAACTGCAAACCTCCAACGTACTTTTCTATTTTATGTTATAGACCATGTGCGTTTTTACTTTAACATAACTTTGGTTCCGATGGTAAAGGTCGACCTCAGAATGTTCAGAAATGGGTCATAACTATTTGCTTTCATTACCTTGCTTCACATAATGTTGCTGTACATCTCAACCCTTGATGTTAAGATTCTAACAGTGGATCTTTATTTACACATGAAGCTTAAAATTGAGAGCTTAACCCAGTTTTTTCCCTTTTTGTTCCAGCCGAAAGGTGATGGTCGCCCATCGAGAACTGGAGAACCTGCGGCGTAAACCTTCCAGAAGCTCTGTACGTTAAAGACTGCTTTCCAGAAGATTTTGTTCTCATGTTTTTCTTTTGTTGTTCTTAGAGTTCATTGGTAAAGTACAAAAGACGCCACTGAAATATTTCCCTAGTTTTCCACGTTCTTATGAATGTTTGCTTTGGGTATGTTGATCTAGTTCATCCTCAATAAATCTATGAGATCCAAACAACCAGAATCTGTTCTTAACATAGGAGGATCGATGAGATGTTTTTAAGCAGGGGTGTCAAACTCCAGTCCTCAAGGAGTTTGAGGGCACTGTCCTGCAGTTTTTAGATGTGCCACAGGTACAAAAACGCTGGAATAAAATGGCTTAATTACCCCCTTATTGTGTAGATCAGTTCTTCAGAGCCTTGCTAACAACGTAATTATTCTATTCAGGTGGTGCAGCAGAGGCACATCTAAAGGTTGCAGGGCAGCGGCCCTCCAGGACTGGAGTTTGACACCTGCGCTTTTAGGTATTAGCGTTCCAACAATTTGATCAGTCTCAATGACTAAATTGGCCAGTCTATCAATTAAAATATCATTCTGAAGGATGATATTTTTGAGTGCTTTGCAAATGTATTAAAAATAGAAAACCAAGAAATCACATTTTTTTAAATGTAATTAATCACAACCTTTTGACAGTGATGCTCAAAATTGAACCGTTTCCACTGATCATCCTTGAGATGTTGATAAATGGACTCCACCTGTGGTAAGTTCAGTTGATTGGACTGGCTTTGGAAAGGTCCCACAGTTGACAGTGCAGGTCAGAGGTCAAACACCAGGCCGGAAAGCAGTTAGTCTGTAGATCTCAGAGATGGGATCGTCTAGACCAGGTGTACAAAGTCGGTCCTGGAGGGCCGGCATCCTGCATGTTTTAGTTCTCTCCCTGGTTTAACGCACCTGGATCAAATGATGGCTAACGAGCCATCGGCCATCATGCTTCTAAAGAGAAGCCCCAGGAGGAACATTGACATGTTGAAAAGGTTGCTACTACCACTAGGGAGAGAACTAAAACATGCAGGATGCTGGCCCTCGAGGACCGACTTTGGGGACCCCTGATTAAAACCCTTCTCTCCTGATTGCTCACCCCATTTGCCCAGCTAGCTGAAGATAGGAGAGACAAGCCTATGGTAGGGTTGGACAATATGGGTGAAAAACATACAATAAGCGCTTTCTATCAGTTGATAATTATTGATTTGGTTTTTGTTTTAAATATCTGAAATACTGCCAATGATGTGACCCTTCCTGTTTTATCCAGTTTTCATACATATTCAAAAAGGATGCAAGTACTGCCAACGTTGAAACAAGAGTATTAAACAATAGCTGTATATACTTAAACGGTTTTCTATTTTTACTAAATTTGCAAAAAAAAAAAAAAAAAAAAAGCTTTTCCTACATTATAATGGGGTATTTATGTGAAGCACTTTGAGTAAATAGATTAATACAATTTGGAAAAAGACTAAATGTGAAAGCAGTGAAGCTTTGTGAAGACTTACCAGATGTACTGTAGAAAACAGCTGCAGCTGATTTAAGAAAATAAAAAGCTCTTGGAGACCTCTTGCATTCAATTTCCACATGCACTCTTTTTGATACAAGATATTTGCCCTACCTTTCACATACTTACCACCATTTTACATTGCTAATTGTGACATACAGGAGGCTCTTTTTTTTTTTTACGATCTGCGTTTGTATAGCAATAGGACAGAGAATGTGGAAGATTTGAGGTGTGGGTCACTACACTAGCAAGGACAAGAAAACAATGCAATTTTAAGTTTAGCCACTTGTTTAACTGGAACCACAGAAATATTTACAAACTTTACATGAGCTACAGTGGCATAAATGGGAAATTCAAAATAAAACATGCTCCCAGAATTCAGTACACAGAAGAGAAAGTGCCCCATTAAAAGCTTAAAATGCCGACATGGTCACATTATGCAAACATACTGTAGAAAAAAGATAATATTGGTGAACTGGAAGTTCTCCCAGAGTGCTGATTTCGTTGTAGTCCTTCAATGCATTTGCTATCAACCTGGACATGTGTTGACCATGTTCTAAAAGTATTCAAAACAAAAACATTTCCTTTTTTTTGTCCTCTCTCCTCCCAAACACATTATCTGGTAATCGTTTTTTTTTTTAAGTTATTGTACAAAATTCAGAACTGCAAACAGAGCGTTTAAAATAAATAGCTCCAAACAGAAAACATACACAAAAAAAGCATGCAAAAAAACAAAACAAACACAAAAACAAAGCATGCAAATAAGAATACAAAGCAAGCAACACACAAAAGTAAAAGCCACACCGATACTGACTTATAAGAATTAAAATGCACACAAAGAGAGAAAAAAAGGGGGAAGCTGCTTTTTTGTTTAGGGTCTCAAGGCCACCTGTTAAATCAGCGTCTGGTCTTGGTGTACACCGAGCTGTAGGAGCTGTCCACTTTGGGACAGAACCGCTTGGTGTGGGCTCTGGCCCCCGTGGCGCCGCATAGTGGACACACGTACTGGCGCAGGTAGGGACATAAAACCTCTCCAGCCTGGTTCTTCAGCCAGTGGGATCCGTAGACCAGCTCGGACTCACCGTTATGCTTGCAGAAGCTGCAAAATTTTGAAGAGGGGCGCGCAGGCGGCTCTGGAGCCGGAGCCTTGGAGCGAGTCGCGGTACTCCTGCGGTCCTTGGGGCGACACCTGGAACCAATCGGTGTCTGCAGCGGATCGGCACTGGCCGACTCCTGTGCGAACCGAAACAAATCTTCCGTGGTCAGCATAGCCGCGGTGTTGGACAGCAGGGATTCGCAGGATTCTGCGTTCACGCGTATCGACGATAAAGTTCCGCTGAAATGATCGGGTTGGGAGTGATGCGCATTGAGATCTGGCAGGACTGAATCCCCGGTGCTGTTCCGACGCAAGATCTCTCTGACCGTGTCCGACAGTCCCATATAGTCCCTCCAGGGCTGGAAACCTTTGCTGTTTGACTCCATGAAGCGCGGCAGGTGGTGAAAGAGCCCCAAAATCATGCCATTCATTCTGTCTCCTTCCCTGGGTTTGTTTTCTCGTCTGCCTGGCGATCGAGTTGTTTTTCCCAGAAAGACGCGAAACGACGACAGAAAAGTGCACCTGGGTGCACACAGACACCTGCGATTGCTAATTAGGCACAAGAGTCTCCAGGAGTGCCAGCAGCCAATCAGGAGAGCTCAAGCACAACGCGTGCGCCTCTCACTGTCCTCCAATCATAGCATATCCCACATGATGGCAGATGCTTCTTGCCACGCGTGGACATTTAGAAATTTATACCGTCTACCAGCTTTTCATTTTCAGGATGCGATTGTTATTGGAAACTTTGGCGTTTTGACTGCACTATGTCAGAGTGGCAGAAATGTTCTAAAACTTTACTTTGTTGTTGGATCATTTCAGGTCTTTCTAATGTTTACTGAAGCGCCATAGTTATAGTTTAGTAAGTTTTAATGGCGTTTACAGAGAAATACACCATGTTAGTGAAACGCTGAAACATTTCCAGTGTCAATCTATTTTAAAAACTGAATACTCGATGTCAACAAAGTGATACGCAAATAGGACACAAAAATAAGCACTGATAGAATTAAGATAAAACCCATCCTTTGTTTTTTTTTTTTACTTCCACAGCTCATTCCCATTTCCTGCTGTGAACGTTCCTGCAAAAGTGCTCATTTCCTTTTATGCTTCCATTAAGTATCCACATAAATCTACAAATTACAAATTTTGGGCAAGAAAATTGCTTCCCAGATGCAGTCGTATCTGTATCAGGATGCTGTGCTCCCAAGAATGGCAGGATTTATGGGTTTCTCCCTGACCCCCAGCCTAGATGGGCCTACTTCCAGATGTCCCATACAAGCTCAAGGGGCTTCTTTGGGACAAGTTTATTATTCATCTAGGATTATAAAAAATTCTAGCACTAAAAGAAAATATTGCCACTGTATTTGCCCTTTAAACATGTTCATTGCCTTTTCTTAAAATTCCCTCCGTGTGTTGAGGGAATATTAAAAGGTTGCCATTTGGGTATCGTCAGAAGACGGCATTTATGCTAGCTACATAATATGAACAAAAAAAAAAAGCACTTCTTGTCCTTCCAGATTAAGACTGGATAATAGTTTCTTTTGCTTTTGAATTCAAGTTAGAAATCAAACGTCAGAAAGCAGTCATGAGACTGGCGGGGCCTCGGTCAGGAGACGATTTTACTTTTAGTAAGATTCAGTGAATGTCTCAAAACATCAGTTGGCTGTGCATAATGATCAACAACCAGGTTTTAAAACAAAAATAAATGCTTTTATTAAATTTGTTAAAAAGACAAATATTGAAGGTGGCACGTGCTGTAACTGCAGCAGTTTGTATCACGACCAGTTCAAAAATGAAGGCCAGGTTGTGTGTGGTCTCCTGTCAACGCCGCCCTCCCACGTCTCCGAGCGGTGATCAGTTTCTCTGAACCTGCAGAAGAACAACATTATTCAGCTTGATGAAGATCTGAGCTTAGTCAGATAATTTTATGAAGCAAAACTCTTTCAACCCTTAAATTGAGAAACTCTTCATTGAACCATCTGCACAGCCGGTTGGCCAGAAGACGGTTGGGGCAAGATGGAGCCGTTGCATCACAGGACCTCAAAACAGTGTCTTGCAGTACAATTTGTACTTTTTCACATTATAACTAAAGATTTCAACATAGTTGTGAGGTTATAAAAGTTTAAAAAAACACATCACCTCTGTAAAGTACTGCACATTAAATTTGACTGACTTTGTAGTAACACTAACTGCTTATCATATGGTAGATTGAGAGCGGAGTACAGCTGAGGTGTGCTGGGCGTTTGAACTCTGACCCTTCCCTCAGGAGCAGCAACATCCCCAGAGTCGCTGGGCGATGGGCTGATGGGAAAGCAGCCGGATAAGTTGGCTCCTCCCACACCAGAGAAATCTGCACCACAGACAGGTGAAACTAATGTGCTGGACATAAAACATACAAGCACTCAGAGTCAAACGTCTCAGTCTGGACCTTCATCCAGTCTCTTGCTTGCGATTCCCAACACGATCAAGTCTTACTCACTGAAAGCACTGCTGTCCCTCCGGTTTGCTGCTTCTTTATGAAACAAAGGCGAATCACACAGATACTGCTGCTTTAAGAAAAGGCCCCGTTGTTGTTCAAAGTCACGGCGCTGTGGACAAAACAAGTTTTTGTAGGATGATTTCAATAAGTGCTCGATTTGACAGACAAGGTCTCCCACAACAACAAACCACTTATTAATTTAACCTATGGTTTAATCTATGGCTGAAACAATTAATTATTGAAGTAACTGATTTCAGGGCATTTGCAGAAACTTATTCAGAGCAGTAACCAAGCCAAAACTGTACAAAAAAAGATGCACATTTTGCATTTAACACCTTTGTCTGTAAACATGTTTTAGCCAAAACCTCTCAAGTGGCTTAGTTTACATTTTAGGCAATAAATAAATAAATTTTAATACGTGTCCAATATTGTATAGAAAGGGATAAAAGATTAAATGAAAAAGGAAATCTGTAGAACGTACTTTGCTCTCATCTGATTAATCACCAGGATAATTGATGACTGATAATCCTAGTTCAACCTCAACCCCATCTTACCTCGTGGCTCAGCCGAATGGCAGCGTCGGTAAACGCTTGGCGCTCCCTTTCAAAAGTCCTCCTCTGACGAGTCAGTTCTGCCCAGGACATCTGGAGACGTTCCCACTCCTCCAAAAAGTAGGAATTCGAGAGTTCGGACGGGACTGTGGAGGCCAGGCTGTCCTACGAGAAGCAGCCAGAGTGGGTCTCTCTCTGACCGTTCACGGCTCACCAGAAGTTTTAATAATAAAAAAAATACCTGCAGAAGCTGCTGCTGCAGTCTCACCACCTCCTGACTTTCTTTCAGTTCGATCTCCAGCTGAGCCATGAGCTTATCGTGGTCGGTGCCAGCAGCCGTTTGACCTGCAGACGACAGAATCATTTTCTTGCAGCTTCTGACGACTGGTTTGGTTGCAAAACCCCTCAGGAGATTTATTGTCGGCCGTTCACCTTCGGACAGGATGCTCTGCAGCTTCTTCTGCACCAGCCTCCAGCTCTGAACCACTCCTCCAGTCAGGTGCTCGCCAAGCGCCGCTTCAGTTTCATCCAACTTTTTCTCTCCATCTTGGGTAATATCCAAAAACTCTGGCAGCCACTTTAAAAAAAAAAAGATTAGAGTGTTCACTCCAGGTTATAAACTTTTTAGCATACGTCACATTTCTTCAATTGTAGTTAAAAAGGCTTGCCCTGACCATTTAGAAACTAGTTTGTATTAATGCAAGTGACGTCTAAAAGTTGAATTTACTCAGGACTTGACTGGGACAAAACAACCGACCCGTTCCGAGCAGAGAGTAGTGCTACTTGTACCTACTGATGCTACTAGTGTTTAATAGCATTTCCCTTTCTGGACTGAAACCGTGGATCCACTCGTCCCTTCTGACCTGCTCCATGTCGACTCGCAGTGCGTGCAGCAAAGTGGTGAGGCTGTGGCGCAGCTTCATGGCCTCCCTCAGCTCGGCCTCTCTGCGCTCCAGCATCAGGCGCAGCGCAGCCTCTTCTCGCCTGCCGGGAGGAGAGGAGAGAGCTGCAGTCTGAAAGAGGGCTCCAACTCAAAAAGGCCAAAACCTCAGCGACCTTCAACAAGCAACCGTCCACATACCTGGCAGTAAACCTGACCGATTTGCCGAGTTGCTCCCTTTTGCCTCTGCTTCCAGGAGGGACGTTTAATACATCTATGGCTGCATCCGGAACAAAGAAACCGATGCGATCAATCTTATTGTAAATAAGTCTGTTTGAAATAATTCTGGAGTCTCACATGGGCCTTTGTGTCTGTCGGTCAGCTGTGTGAGCCTCTCCTTCAGTCTACTGCAGAGCATCTCTCTGCGCTTCAACTCCGCCTCCTGCTGGCTACACTGCAGCTGCAGACGGGAACTCTGACGGGAAGGAAAGCGCCACTTGAGGTAAACTCAATCAGGGAGTTTTCGCTCTCGAAATTACCGGGCTTACTTTTAAACGCTCGGATCTCAGATCTGCCTGAAGCCTGGCCACATGCTCATCCGTCACTCTGAGCTGCTCCTGTAAGATGACAGTTCCATGAAAAAGTCCTCACGCCCTTTGACCTTTTGCATTTTTTGGGGGTTTGGGTGCAAGGGGGTGTTGTGCGAGATATACCAACGGACAGCATGACACATTTGTTTTTAGTTAGTTTTACTCCGATTCCCGTAAATAAAACCCATCTGTATTTTTTTTTCTGGCAGTGAGAACCGATGTCCAAATGTCAAGGTGAGGCACAGCAGATTATACTTTCACAAGTGGAGCATTCCAGCTTTCACCATGATGCTCCTCCTCATGCACATAAAACCTTAAATTGCTTTGATTTGATCGTTTCAGGCAGAGATCAGTAGAACTCTAACATACTGAAGAGCCGAATTTGACCCTCCTGGTTTAAATCAAAGCACATTCGTATGTTAAAATGGGCTCAGTCAAAGTCCAGACCATTCTGTGGCAAGATATAAAACATTTTTTCACAAATATCACCCATCTATTCTGGCTGAGCTAGTGCCATTCTGCAAACATGCACCACAATTTTTAGAAACTATGCATCATTTTTCTTCCATTTCACAAATGTGTATTATTGTGTTGCGCTACCACATAAAACACATTAAGAGTTTATGGTCTTGACTTTACCAGAAAATGGAGAAAAAGATTAAAGGCTGTGAAATAGGCTCAATAGGATAAGTGGTTTGCTTGGTAGTTGAGCCTTTTTGTTTTGTTTTGTTTTGTTACCCACCCTGAGAGAATCTGCTTGGTCTTTGCAGTCCGGTCCGTCAGCCCACCAGGAAGTGCTCGGGTCCCTCTGGAGATATGAATCTGTAGCATAATTTAACCAAATCAGAGGGTGGGGGGAAGGGAACATTAATGGATATTCAGTGCCAATGTGGATAAAGGTATCAATGTGCACATGAATGATAAGTTCAAATGAAACCTGAAAGTTCCTGTTTTCCACCAACTTTGCTCTGGTCAAATCTGTACGCCATCTAAACTCACATAAATTCACATTTATGAATTGAACACAGAGAAATACAAGCATATCAACACGATAAACAAACCACACATTTCAGGTTAACACGCCCATGTGTACATTTCCAGCCGTTAGCAGTCAGACTTGTTCACAGCTGCTGCTGCTGCTGCTGCTTTTATTTCCAGGTGACAGCACTTCTGCTAATTACCAACAACACACGAGGAAGGGCACGCTTTGGAGTCAGTTGAGCAAGACATTTCCTCTAAAGCAGTGTTTCCCAACCCTGGTCATCAAAGCTCACTGACCTGCATGTTTTAGATTTTCCCCTGCTTCAGCACACATGATTTCAATTGTTGGCTGATTAACAGGGTTTTGTTGAATTGCAATCATCTGAATGAGGTGTGTTGAAGCAGGGGAACATCTAAAACATGCAGGTCAGTGTGCCTTGAGGACCAGGGTTGGGAAACACTGCTCTAAAGCTCCGTATTAGTAACTACTTCTCACTCAGGGTTCCTCCAGAGCGCGTTACAGGCCAAGCTGTAGAAAAACGCACAAGAGGGTCACGACAGCGACCCTCGTTATGAGACACGCTCGGCCGGCTCTCTGAAAGTCAGCGAGTTCAACACATCCGGAAGAGCTGGAACGGCTTTGGGTCAGAAGATTCGCGTGAAGTCAGCGTGTGTCATTAATTATTTTAACAGGATTAGATGGCTACATGTGGGAAAATGTCATATTTTCTCAGAACATTAGGAGTCATGCTGTAACACCTTATTTAACAAAACACTAAAAAGAACAAAACACGTGTTGCAAGTATATATATTTTATTTATTTCCTTTCATACAAACACATCGCATTCATCACAAATCATTGAGGTGACAGATAACGGTAATTCTTGTGGCTTCGTGCAGATTTCCAGTATTTGACGACACAAAGCAAACCCGGTCCAGCAGCTCCCCGTCGCAGCAGAGAGTCAATCCAAATACAATCAAATGATCGTTTCTAAATCCAATTTATTCCCAACTTCACTCACATAATTTGGAAAAGCGTCAAAATGTACGTGACTACTTTTCATGAATGCCTCATGTCCCGTCTGTCAAAAAAAAAGCAGTCACAAAGTGACACTTTCAAAAGTTACCTTCTGATTTTGCCGTGGAAAAAGTTACAGGCAGCATTTCTGTCGTTTCCTAATCACCCGAACGTTGCACAGAAAACGAAGGCGAGTGCCGACAGAAAGCAGGAGAGATTTTTGGTTGATTCCAGCGTGAAAAAAAAAATAAAAATAAAAAATGATGACCGACTCACTAAACACAAACAAAACGGAAGGATTTCAATACATACGCAAGCGTTCGTGCAATATGAAATAAATTAAAAGTTGTTACCACTATCCGAATAGTGTAAGGCCTTTACGTGTTTCTCATTTTAAATAAAAAGATTCAACAAAAGGTGAGTGAAAGAAACAAAGAAAAGACCAACAAACCAACACTTATCCTAACGTTAAAGTACGTCATGTTGTAGTACCTCAGCTTCACTGGGACACTTTTACTCTTCGCTTAAATACTTCAATCTTTTTTTTTTCTTTAAAAAAGGCACTGGTACAGTTAGTTGGCTAGCAATGTAGTTGGACATTATTTCCTTTTTAAAATGTTTTACAGAGATAAACGACACAAAACGGTGCAGACGGAACAGAACCTGCATCGAATTTACGTTTAACATCCCTCCACCTGCCCTTCAGAAGGGCACCGACTGAAAAAAAGCAAACAGCGGGAACGGTCTGTAAATAGATGCCGGACATGTTGAGCACTTAGGCAAAGCGAGATTAATCATTAGTCAAGTTAGTGTCAGGAACATCTTCTGCTTGTTTGTTGAAAAAGTAAGAGTTCGGCCGTGCTTTCGTGTAACAGATGGGAGATATGATACCATTAGTTTTGGCAAAAAAAACAAAAAAAAACAAACAAAGAAATTAAAAAAACAAAAAGAGTAGATCGACATCAACCCCCCAAAAAAACCTTCAGCACCGAGTGCAAAAAACCTTCAGCACCGAGTGTTTTCCCTCCCTCCCACCCTTCCTCCCGCCGTGAGGAGCTGCAGAACAAGTCCACGACGACGCAGACGAGAGGTGAAGTGAAGCTTTGACGGACGAGAAATCCTTCATGTTCCTTCTGCCGCTGGAAGAGAGCAGAGAGAATCAGACGTTTATTATGATTCATTCAGACTTTGGTGTTCCAGTCGTGTTTCGTCATGAACAAGACTGTTGCCACAACAGGGCAAAACCCATTCAAAGTGAAAATGTCTTGCTGTTTGATTTGGCACCTGTGGCGTTTCTCAGCTCACATAATTCTGCAGACGGCAGAGAAATTTCCAGCACCCGTTACTGCAACACGGTACTTACTAAACGTTACCCAAACATGTCTTAAGCCTTTCCACATCATGCCTTTCACATATAGGTTGCTCATCCAGCCTGAAGGAAGAAAAGTGGTTTATGAGATTTCCTGTTTTGTAATAGAAGGCAAAAGAGCAGAAATACCACAGTGTGGAACTGCTGCTGCATATTTCCAACATGAGGAAGTTTTTTTATTTATGTGTGTGTGTGTGTATGTATGTATGTATGTATGTATGTATGTATATATGTATGTATGTATGTGTGTATGTATGTATGTATGTATGTATGTCTGATGTTTTAAAAAAAAAGAAAGAAAAAAGTTTGTATGCTTAAAGTGAGTTTCTGTTGAAAGTAACAGCAACTGAAAACAATACAAATCTTTTGTGCTTTTTTCCAATTCAGGCTTATCGATACATTGGTCTGGATTACAGTTTTGGATCTGATTTCTATTCTTCTGGTAAAACTTTGACCTTCCGATATCGACTTTAGCCAGTTCCATTTTCTCTTTGAGAACAGAAACCAAAAACAAAAAACAGAAGAAACAGGCCTCCTTTTTCTGAGCAGTCTGTATTTACGTTAGAAGCAGAGGCAATGCCACACTCTCAAGCTTTATTTTTGATTTGCCAAAACACACCTCGTTTAAAAAAAGGTAACTTTATGGTACTAGGGAAGTGCAGATCTTCCTCCTAATCGTCAAGGTAACACTTGCAGGAACTCACAGAACACAAAACAAATAAAGATATTTATTTATTTATTTATTTATATTTAGTCATTTTTGAACTATCTCATCACTCTTAGGTATGTATAAAAATGTAAAAACTTTGCCTCATGGTTATATTTGTATTATTGATATTTAATACCTCAGATAGAGTAGCTTGTCAACAAATAAGCAATTTGCCCTTAGGGATCAATAAAGTATATTCTATTCTATTCTAATACTGAAATATTATGTTATGCCAAACACAATCAGAGGATAATCCACTGAGCTGACAGTTATCTGACCGACAGTCACTGACACCAAGGAGAAGGACAGAAATGGCTAAAGAAGCTGGCTCTTCAGACTGCTTATTCATGTAAAGTTGGGTGGAAGGAAAAAGGTTTACGAATAACAGCAAATCTCAGTGTTGAAAGGATTGCGGAGCAAACCTCATTTAAGAGATTGGGGAAAATTCACAAGTTGTGAACTGAGGATGGAGTCGTATTCTAATTTACAGGAGGCATCTGAATCCTCTACCTGTTAGACCTGATCCAGGTCTAACAGATCAGCATTTATCTGATCTCCTTTGAGTGTTTAACACTAAGATAATCAAGTGTTAAACACACTAAGAGAAAAACAGCCCAGGAATAAATTGTGGCTAAAACAGTAAAAGGTCACGTCACCACTTCGGCCGTATTTCAGAAACTTAAAACAAAAACAAACAAACAAACAAACAAAAAACTATCGATATTGACAGTTATGAAACCCTTGCCATGACAGGTTTTTCAGCCATATCGCCCAGCCCTATGTAGAAACAGCAGAATAGTGAATAAACAGTATATAAAGGCACTACTTGGCTCCTCCCAGTGGTAAAAAGCGCCTCTTAATGTCTTAAAAGTCGTCTTACCTCAGAAGAGTGAGCAGGACTTCGGGGGTCTGAAGGGATTATCGCTGGAGGGGACCCCCATGAGGAGCGGGTCCTTGTTGGCATTCTGAATGCAGAAGTTTTTCAGCTCGGTGGCAGCCTGGGACACCTGCGGAGCCCAACATATGGTGTGGGTGTGAAAACATGACCAGCATAAACATGAACTGTGTTTGTCTGGGGCCCCCTGTGCGCTCAGGACGTGCCCGTTTTCTGATTTTTCCAACACTAACTTTTACCGCCTCTGCTATTTTGCATAACATTTGCAAGGAACGGAGCCGCGGATCAGCTGTGGTTGTACCTAAAACGTTTCATTTTCATATATAGGCCCACTCATTTCCAGAGAGCTTGACTTGTATACGCCTTTGACTTCAAAACTTCGAAGTAGCAGCGAGTTACTAATATTTCAGCTACGTGTTTTGTTAGCTTGGCGGCAATTCAGAAAAATCAACAGAATCCACTTTTTTCGTAATTTCTAAACTTTTAGCTCCAGCGTTGAAAACAAAAGTCTTCCGTGTTTTGTGTGTCAGCGGAGGGTTCGTACCTTGATCCTCCGGGTACTGGCCTCTAACCGGAGCTGCTTCACGGTTCTCTGGGCGATCACTAAGTTGCTGCTGGCGTTGTTGTTGGACATAGCGGCGGTCGTTGGTGTTTAAGAAAATCCAACTTTGTTTCCTTTGACAGCCGTCTACAACCTCAACGGAAGCGAGACCTCAAACTGTACTACACCCAGAACTAAACTGGGAAACAGCGCAGGAAGGTTGCCATGCCCACACCGCGCTAACGGAGCCCTCCTATTGGCCAGCACGTCCGTCAACCACGTAATCTTCCCAACGTTCCCAAGGAAACGCCCATAAAAATATGGGCCATTATTTTAAGTTTCCTAGACAGCAAACAGGGTGAAACGTGACCTTCAGCGGTTGTTTGCCACCTCATTTAACTTTACACCCGACTGGGGACGCTTTCAAAGAACTGCTGCTTTATCAATTGTGCAACATGCCCAGGTGAACCTTCCAACTAATTCAGAAATAAAAATTAACAATAATCCTATAGCATTTTTTTTAACCACAGCAGATGCAGCTCAGAATCAGCTTGCCTTTTGTTTCATACCTATGCACAGCCATTTCATGCCTTCCTTCTTCTGTTTTAAACTTACAAAAACATTTCAACAAGCATGTGGCAAAGGTGAACAATCTGTCCCATCAAATCATTCAGCAATCCCTCCTTCCTTGTGCCATTGTGGACAATTGATTGCATCAAGTTGTTTGTATTGTTCTATACGACTGTAATCTGGATAACATACAAAGTAAAAATTGTGATTAAGTGTTTCAACACTTAATTGTTTAATGAACATTGTGTTCTTTGCACCACTTCTTTGCCAACGTCAGCTCGTTGCTATATTATATTTTAATTTCTACTTGTAAAAAGTAACTGACATGGTGCTTTGTTAATGCAAATTTATCCTAATTAATTAATTAACTAATTAATTAATTAACTAGGTAAATAATTAATTTAATTTAA
>NW_006800195.1:414545-419017 GCF_000485575.1 Poecilia formosa | reverse complement strand
TATACATATATATAATGAGAAAAGAAAGTTGAAGGATAACAGAGACTGTATGAATAATGCCAGTATTGATCTGCAAGTTAAGAAGTTATGGTTATGTGGCAGACAGTTGGTTGCAAGTCATCGACTTTGCAACAGCTTTTCATCCTGAGTAAGCATGTGGTGGCTGTGGAAATTACTTATTTTTAACAAGAAACTTGCAGCAGAACCGAACCATCTGCCTCGACTGACACCGGGTCATTTTAGAGGATGAGTGAAAGCCTCTCATCAAAGCTTTGCAAATTACATGTCAAAGAGAAGAGTGTCAGTACATTGTCAGTTAGTTAGGAGCGTCTGGTTTTTCAGATTTTGATCCATTACCACCTACAGCTCAAAATACTATTCAGGTATTTAGAAATATTTAACTCAGTCTAGCTACGCAGATAAGCCACTTGAACTTTATGTAATTCTATTTTTATCTAAACACAGCAAACTCCTACTTTATAAATTTTAAGATTAAAATTGGAAAAGAAAAACTACCAGCCTCTTTCTAGCCACAGGGTTGCCACGATGCAAATGATCAAAAGCCAAACATCTCCCATGGTTTCTATCTCAAACAAAGATCAACCAGCATCAGTGTTTCTGTAGGTGTAGCTCATAATCCATTATCTCTAATTATTTATTTCTCTTGAGAAGTCAGTCTATTTCCCTAATTTATTCTTACAATAAGCAACTGTCTTTTACATTTTATTAATTCAGTTTGACTTTTAATATCATTATAACACACAACTTAGTACACAAATGTCCATATGTAGGTCTGTGCTCAGCCTTTTCTTTTGAACTTCTTTTACACTTTTCCATTCATACAGGGTTTACATCGTCATTATTTGCAATAATTTTTTTTGTTTGAAGTAGCTAATGTAATACAGCCCGCTGAACAGACCAGTGATTCGGTGTCTACTAAATGTTTTTCAGCCATTAATGTTTTTTATTCAACAATCCAAAACAAATAATATTTGTGACCGCTAGGTGGTGTTAAAGAACAATAAAAGACGTTTGACTTCAGTTGACCTGAAATCCTTTGCTGCTGAAGACAAGGACGTAATGCCTGGATAAAACATTGTTAATCTTTAAAGTCTACAGACAATGTAGTGTCTCTGTGTATGATTATTATTGTTATTCATAATTTATTAATATTAGTAGAGCAAGCAGCAATTAGCAAACACCTGGCGGAACTGCGCATCAGCTTAGCTCATTATAAGAGATACTATATAGAGAAAAGCTGCAACCTTTTTTGAGTTCGATCTTATCTAATATGGAGAGACGCAAAGTTGAAAAGCCTCCTGTGGTCTGATGAGTCCACATTTCAAATTGTTTTTGGAAATCATGGGCATAATATCCTTCTGGTCAAAGAAGAAAAGGACTGGTCCGGATTGTTCTCATCACAAATGCCAGCATATGTGATGGTATGGGTGTGAGTTCGAGCCCATGGCATGGGTAAGTCCAGACGACACCAAAGCAATTCACCTGGGCATTCAGTCATTCACTCACACATTCACATGCATACCAGAGAGTTAAAGAAAAGTCCACATCTAGAATTTAAACCAACCAGATTTATTTTTTCTGCATATGTGAGAGAAGTACTGACTGGTGGCCACAGCCCACACCAGTTTCCTGGGGAATCTGGAGTAGACCAATGATCTGTGGTCAGAGCCCGGATGTGACTTGATGAATGTCAGTGTGATCAGTAGACCAAGACAAACCAGGCCCACTCTGGATTCTGGGATCTTGTGAAAAGTGTAACAAATCTCCAAACTGATTTCACCACAACATTTGGTCTAAATGATCATTATAGGTTCTTTTTTTTTTTTTTCCAGTTCAATTAATTTCAAAGTTTATCTACTTAGCCCTTACTTATGAAATCCAGGTTGTGGTTTACATGCTAAACATTACTACCTGACTCATCTCCACCGGGACGTTCATGCTGGTGCTCTCTCCTGAACATCTCTAACAAACTCCTCATCATCTAGGAACCACTGGTCACTTATGTGTCACTGCTTTTATCCCCAACATTTACAACAACCTCAGATGACCAAAGTACTTCACAATAATTACAGCATCACATATCAGTAAAAGATAGAAATAAAATTAAATTTAACAATAAAATACAAATAACATATAATTAATTTCAGTTTAATTTCACTTACAGTAATTTCCCCCAAAACTCACCAATCAATCGAATCAATTAAATGCCACATTTTTTCTTATTTCAACTGGTCTGATTATTTTACATAAGTGTCATGTTTCAAAGATAAAAGCTTGTACTTCATTTGGTCCCTGCAGATGAGCAGAAAAAAGAAGAAACATGATCATTGAATCTTTATTACTTCTGATAAACTACCTATTAGTTAAACTTACAGACTATTGGTCCAGTGGTGATGGGCTTCAATGCAGCAGAGTTTGAAACAGAACGCAATTTTCTGCTTTGACAAACCTGTGAAAGGTAAATAATTAAAGCAATTTATTTATTTATTCATCATGAATCATAAACTACTGATGAAATAAAGTATGTTCAGTTAATTAATCCTCAAATAATTCACATCCTGGCAGGTTGAGGTTAGGAAATATTTTCAGTCAACCAAGAAGTTTGTTTGAGATAGAAAACAAGAAATAATAAAACAATGTAAAAGGATTATTATTTTGATTTTATATATATATATATATATATCAGCATTTTGGCATGTTGTGTTTAATTTTAAGCCTCTGCTCACCGGGACACAGTTGGAGCGTCTCTGGTCACACAGGCTCAGGCTACAGTGAAGATAAATTTCTCGATATTCTTCCCCCAGCAGGAACAGCAGAGCAGTGAAACGAGCCTGGAGGGACGAGCCGCTCTGAACCACTGACACCTGACGGCGATCCGTGGAGCATCTGGAAGGGATGACGGAGGAAAGCATGAAAGTTTTAACCTTTACAGCAAACGGTGTTTACTGAGGCTGAGGAGGAGCACACACCTGTTCTCAATGAGGGGGTATCGTACCGGGTCTTCAGGGTTTGACGTGTGAGTGGCAAAGCAGTTCTCCAGAACAACCGCCAAGTTTGAGTCCATTTCCTCCACAGAGACGCCGACGTACAACGGCGAGCCCACTGGCAGGGTGACCTGGCCTGCTGGGTAAGTGTCGTTGTAGCTGGAGTCCAGGAACAGAGACATGGAGGCTGTGGCCTTTACACCTGTACCTGAAATACCTCGTTCCCACCTGGCAAAACGACAAGCATCTTTATCAAGCAGTTCAGGAATTTATTTGCCAAGACCTGTTTTTATTCTGTTTTTGTGTTATTTTAGATTGTTTGAAAATCTTCTCTTTACAGTGCTAGAGTGCAATATATTAACTTCTAGAAAAGCAGAAATCAAAATACTTTCTGTACATAAAAGTTGTTCTCCGCCATTAGCATTTATTTATTTATTTTTTTGCCATTAGAACATTTAACTGCAAACACATGAGGTTAAATGGCGGCGCTCCTGGCTCTGATTGCTTGTTAATATTTGGGAGCGGTGCATTTCTTTAGACAGCAATAGTAGCACTGCGAGGTGACAGAGATTTATCTTTTGACTGATTTTCTGTCTCAGAACAAACTGTCAGTTTTAATAAATATGTAAAAGAAAAAAAAAACATTTTTAATAAAAGTTACATTCTGCAGCTTTAATGACACATAACTAACAAAGTATAACAAACACTTATTTACATAAATAGTATTTATTCATAGCCCTAACAACAAATTACTGTTTGTGGTATATGTTTTATAAAAGATAGATGGTATTTTTACTGTTGTGTTTTAGAAAAGAACGCTTTTCGGGTGAAAGGACTAATGTACTGTATAAAAAACTGTTAATTATTTGTTTTCAGCCCTCTAGCTTTTCTCTCTTATCAAGGTGTTTTATATGTAGTATCTTATTTACGCCACTAGGTGACTGCTCGATCATTGAGTAGTGCTGATATCAACGCAGGCATTGTTTATTACCTCTCTCAACTATGTGCGTCAATTGGATGTGAATAATACTGTTATTGGTTTAGTTTGGTTTCTTAAAAACCTAATAACTGCACTGACACTTTGTTTTGTAGAATATTATGATTGTTTGGTATAGTTTATTCGTATTGTGGAGAGCTAACAGCTAGCCTTTTAGCATTACATAATTAAGCTCAGATGCAGCTGTTCGTGGTTATCATTTTCCAATTGAAATGCCTTATTTCTCTTGTGTGTTTTATTCTGTGACACCATTATTAGTATAGTTGATTATTATTTATGTGTAATATGACGTACATTCTCATAGCCAGGTATTAATCACCTGCTAGCTTTATTATAGTCTTTAAGCACGTATATTCCCTTTGTGGACTTTTTGGTTGTCTTTGAGAAAGAAGTATTTCAGTGATTCTTGAGAATAGGGACAAAATGGGTTTTAATTTCCCCATATTTTTTTAAAATTATTTCTCAACCTT